>NC_091485.1:77396062-77635041 GCF_947461875.1 Haliaeetus albicilla
GCTGGAAGTTCTGTGCTAGTGTTCCTAGGCAGTGAGATGCCTGCCTCATGCTGATCAAGGCCGTGTGTGAAGGCAGTGGTGGCTGGCTCCATTCACTCTTGCAGAACAGGAGGTGGCTGATGCAGCCAGTTCTGGAGTTGGACAGTCAGAGTTCCTCACATAATGAATGAGGAAGGGGTACAGGGGACTGTCAGACTTTTCTCTCTACTCAGGAGTTAGGCATCCCCCTCTTAATTTTGGCCAGCACCACCTCTAGTGCCACCCATCTGCATTGCTGGGGAGCAGTCATGACATGTTGAGGCTATGAGGCCAGAAGCTCATTTCTAAATCAGGTGGGTATTTCCTCCTTCCTGGGCTCACTCTGCTTTCCCATGTAAGAGCAACCAAAGCTGGAGCCGTGGGCTAACCTGGCTTGTAAATTAAGTGCAGGCAAAACACTTCATGTATGTATACTGAACTCCATGGGATCGGGGACTTTTGTGCTTTTGCGTCTCACTCAGGGAGAACCTCTGCAAAGTATGGTGTCGGGCACCCTTGCATTATCAGTAAGAAATGTGTCCTAGATCAGTGGGCCTCGGCATCAGTATGTGAGGCTCAGGACTTTCTCAATACACAGATATTTCAGTTCCTCAGCAGATGCCAAAGGTGAGTCTGCCAAATGGAGCCTGTATGTGCTGCTACCAGTGTTTCTTGTTTTCATAAACTGGCTGAGCCTGTTATTGTTTCTCTGGATAACCTCAAATAAAACCACAGTGTGCTGTTTGGAAATGTTCCTTAAGTAGGACTGACCTAACCATTGAAGATGAGTGCTGTGTGGTCAGGATGGCTCTCTGCTTGGCTGGTTATAATATTTCAATTTGAAGCTGACATTTCTTTCCCTTTGCAATGATGATAGTTTTGACTGTCATAGCAGTGATTCTGCTCTATTAGCCTAGTATTTTTCTTTTATAAAATTACACCCAAGGCAGTGGTCTGAATCAAGAGGTTCATTAATAATTGCACTGGGGTTTCATCCTTTCTCTCTTCTGCATATATCATAGTATTTCAGTATTGAAGTAGGTCTTCCAAAGTTGCTGAGGCATCAGTCGTTGTTAAGGCAGAAGTAAAGTCTTTCCAGTTTAATTGTGGGTAGCTGGACCTAGCTGACAAGCAAGTGTCGTGTACTCTCACAGGAGTAGAATAAATAGCTCAGGGTGGTCCGTTAGCTTATGTGGAGTTTCTTGGGAACCCAACCATTTATAGCGGCTAGCTGTGTAACTCACGTAAGCGTAGCTTCCAAGTGACTGGTGTGGTTTGATTGTGAAAGGTTTGTCACAATCAGGGGTCTCCTAAAGTTTTGATGGTTCTCTTCCTTTGTTTATATTGGTTGCACACTTCAATGTTTGCCTGGCAACAGCAAAAAGGGACGTTTGAGGCTTTTTGTTTGGTTATGCAAATGGGCCTGTGAGTTTGACTTCATGTTGCATGTACTATTGTTGGCAACATTCTTTGCGTATCGTACGTGGCCACCTCCTCTCCGCTCTTCCCATCGGATGATGTGCTAAAGGTGCTCGGCTTCCATCCTTGCTCCGTGTATTCAGAGTTCAGCTCCTCGCAGGGTCTAGCAGGGTGCCCTGGCATCGTGGAGGGCCAACAGCATACTGGATGTACTGACAGGAGCGCACCCAGAGACTGGGGGAGTGATTATTGCCCTCTAATCAGCACACCTCGATACCGCATCCATTGTGGGGCCCACAGTACAAGAACAGCGTTGCCAAACTGGTGTGAGTTCAGGAGGGGGTCCGTAGGGTGGCTGGGGACCGAAGCGCTTGCCCTGAGAGGACAGGCCGCAGGAACAGGACTTCTTCAGCCTGGAGAAGACACGGCTTCGGAGTGACTTCATAGCAGCATGCTGGTGTGTGCAGGAAGGTTATCAAGGAGACGAGGGCCGGCGGTGCATGGGGGAGGACGAGAAGCACAGGGCGGCGTTGAACGAGGTGGTTTCCTCTGGGTACAAGGAAGCTTTTTTCACTGTGAGGATAAGTAATTGGCGGGCCCAGGGGCCCAGAGGATTTTTGGATCCTCCATCGCTGGAGGTTTTGAAAGACTTGACTAGACAAAGGCCTGAGCAACCTGGTCTGACTTCATGGCTGACCCTGCTTTGAGCAAGAGGTGGGACTAGAGATCTCCTGAGGCTCCTTCCAACCTGAATTATTTCATGACTCTGTGATAAAGGTCTGTGATATACAAAGGATTAGAAGGATATTACTTCATTGTCCCTTTTGACTGAAAATTCCATGGATCTAGGTGGCTTTTTTTTTTTTTTTTTTTTGAAGAGATTGAAGTAATTGAATTTTGGTTTAGAAATTATAGATAGCTCTTGAATGACTTCTCATACATTTGCTTTTGTCTTTAGAGGGGCTGCGGAATGAGGATGTTGCATCTGAAAACATTCTGCAGAGCCTATATTCCACGTTTTTCTGTCTTTTTTGCAATGTTATAATTTTGTGGAGTATTTCTTATCTTTTGGCTTGTAGTGCTTTACAGGCTCTTTATACCTTTCACTAATTTTCAGCCAATCAGTACGTTAATGAGAGCAATGGCCTATGTATTTTCAATCTATTATGTTGCAGTTGCTCTGCTCTGGATATTGTAAGAGTTTATGCCCCCTGAATCTTATTTGCAAGACAATTTTGTAGTTGTTTTCCATCTTAGCCATCCCATAACCGTTCGCACACTTCAACAGTAGAATATGTTTGTAGTATATTCTAATTTACAAAGGTTTTCTCACCCCTAGCTACCCAATGATGCTGTTAATATATTAATACACCCCCTGATCTTTGTCTTGAGCCTTTTTTTTTAATTTGTGATAACTTCCATCATACTCTGAGCTGGCCAAATTCCCGTGCACTGGAGTCCTTTTGTGTTAATCCATGTTTGCTCTGTGTGGTCTTTAGGCTTCTGGTATGCCAGGAAACAGAGAAAAATTGCTGCTTGTTTTTTTCTTCAAACTTCTATTTTTGATCTTGTCTCAGTCTAGTTTGGACACTGAAAGATCTAGGTCATGCAGATTTGGTGTTTTGTTTTGGTTTTTTTTTAATATTCAGAAAATCTTGAAGTTGTGTATGTTTCATCTTCTTAGAGACATTTGGTGTAGTGCTAAATTAGTGATTTTTTTTTTTTGCCAGCTGTATGAAACGGAGTTAACATTGATTTGAAAAAGGGATAATTGCCAGACTCCAAAGAAACATTTGCTTAAGTTTTCACTCTTAGTTCCAGTAACAATTTTAAAATTAATTTGTTCTCCATTTCCAGTGTCACAAATTAATCTCTTGTGCAGTCTTGCTTTGTAAATTTGACTGTTGGACTTAAAAGTTGAAGTACCCAGTTCACAAAATACTGAGCTGAAAATTATATGCGTCGGGCGTGTTAGATACAGTGTTTGCAGTCTTATCAGTTCTTGATTACATCATGTTTCCATATTTTACATCATATTAGCTGTAGTTCCAATAGACATAAGAGCAAAGTTTGACTGCTTGCTAGTTTTCTGGAAGGTTTGCTAGCATAATTGGGAAGCACATCTGTTCTGTGCTTTTAAGTGCTAACTCCTGAAGACGGTCCCACCTCTGAACAGCAGCTGAACAACCAGCGTCTTGTTTATTTGCTTCAGCAGTGCTGGTCCACCTTTGCATTTCTATGATGCAACAGTGGTTAAGTCTACTAGACTGGTTATGGAAACATCAGTATGCTCTGTTGGCAAAACTGTTTGGGCGACTATAGTAAAGATATTCATGAGCAAAGCAGTCTGTCAAGGGAAAATACAGACTTGCTGGTGTATCTGTGCTTCAGCTAGCAGTATTTAATTGACACAATCCTGTTGGTAAGGGGTTAATGATGAGTGAGTGGCTGGTACCTAACAATTAACAAGAAGGTTTTGCTAGTCAGAGTAGACATGGTGGCTTACTTGGATTCTGCTTAACGTTCTTTTTTTTTCTTTTTTTTTTTCCCCAAATATAAAATCTTAATTCTTGCATGGGAGTACTGTAGTTCTGCATTTGTTTTCTGTGAAGTCCACTGATGACTTTTTACTAGTTTGAATTTTTGTCACATCAAAATATTTTATTAAAGTCCAGCTTAACTGAATCTTAAGAAGTGGGTTGTACTACTCTTGCTGCCTTGCGGTTTGCTGAATGGAAAATTGTGTACAGATCTGATAATAGTCTGTCAGCACTGTGAGGTTTTGGTTTTGGAGGTTTTGTTTTACCTTTTTTTTTTTTTTTTTTTTTTAAAGAAAAAGCTGGGGGAGAAAAAAATGCTGTTTAACTGATATAAAAAAATAGCACACAAAGCAAGGTATTTTGGAACGTTATATTTAGTAGATGTCTCCATGAAGCAAAGTTAATTGGATGCATTGGGAAGCATTGTGAAATTGTCATGACAGCCTAATTCTGAGGCTTAGGCTTGGTCTGCTCTTGGCTTCACAGGCATGTCTGTGTGCATGTAGATTCTGATTATTTTCAGTAAGGTAGTTATGCTTGTAAAAGGCCTGTTATGCAGTTTGTTCTGTTAAATTGCAATAAACTGTATGGATGCAACTGCTGTGCCAAAGAAGTGTTATGTTGTTTTGATTTTGATGACCTAGCTAAGAAAGTAAAACTTAACTGTAGGTAAAACCAAAGTCAATGTTCACAGCTACGAGTTTGCCCCACAGATAGTTAGCTCCTAAATCTCTATTGTGTCAATAAATGCTTCCCATATATGTTGCACTGCAACATATAGCATGATTTTATTCTAGTTTATTCTAGTTTGTTTTTTAAGTGTGCACATCTATTTTGAGACTGCCTGAAATCTGTAGGCAGAAGTGCTAGAAGTTTGGACTTTAGATGTTCTGTTCCCGTTGTTATTTTCCAGCTTGTAGACTCTAGCAGGTCAACACAATGTCTTGCCTGGAATTTCCTTGCATTCTAAAATTAGGAGAAGGGTCTAGGAAACAATAGCAAATCAAGTCTCTAAACCTCCTGCTCTGGCTTGAGCCTTTGTTGTCATTTAGACTTTCACCTACTTCCTTTCTTACTACACTGATTTGCATTAGATAAACTGAATTAAAAAGAACTTATGCTGTTCAGTGTCAAGAGGACTTTTTTTTTTTTCCTTCTTTTTTTTACTTATTATGGTCTCCTGTACTACTTTAGGACCTCAGGAGTATGAATTTCATATCATTGCTGTTCGTCCCAGAGCACTTCTCCCTTTCAGTATGGGGAGTGATGTGGAAGCACGACAACCTCCATGTAGCAAAGGCCGTGTTGTGTTTTGCAGTCCCTCAAACGTGCACTTGTACCCAGCAGAGCTTCCTGACTAAGACATCTCTATGGGAAACTGCAGAGGTTTTGATCTACAGCAGAGAAACTTCTCAAGTTACATTATTAGACCTCATCTTCATCCCTTCTAGTGGGGCAAGCTGCTCTCTTTACGGTCTGTGTATCTTTTCACGGTTATGTTGTGTATCACCTTTTCTTTCCCTACCCCTCCCTTGTCTGGTCTGTATCATCGTTCTTTGCGATGTTATGGGTGATAGTTGTGGGCGTCCCATGACCCTGAACTTGAACAAATCTCAATAACCCCACAACCATGCCTGGGGAGGTACATTTCAGCAACCTTTTATGCAGATGGATTACCAGAAAAGCAACTGAGAAAGAAGGTTCAGACCTCAAATTCTTGTTTGGTCCTTCTCAGTGTGGTCTGTGTAAGCATCCCTGACTCTCTGGACATGTTTTCTGATCTGTAAGTAATCCTGTGATTACATCTTCTGTTGCTTACTGTAACTTCCTCTCTGCCTCTGGCATAGGACAGACAGGATGATTACATGGATTAGAAGTGGCTTCTGTGTGTCACTTTGTAGACCTGAGCTTGTTCCTAGCTTCATCGCTACTTTCTTTTGCATCATGGGTTGAGTTATTAGCTGCTTAAGGTTTGGCCATCTAAAACTCATAAAGTGTTAGAGGTGACTTAGAGCACTTGTTTGTGCTGTGGCAGAACCCAAGCACGCAATCGGCGACACAGTGTTGCTATGTGTGTGTGCAACAGTCTCTGCCTTTATCTATTTGTGGATTATGGGTAAACTTCTTAAAACTGTCTCATTTTCTGCAGTGGCCCAATATTGTCTGTTTGTTATTCCCAGGCACCCTGAAATGATCCAGGAAATGCAGCAAACACCACAGCCTTGGTTTCCATCCTGTCTAGTATCCTATGTCTGACAATACTTAGAAGCATCTGCAAGATTTGTTCAGTTGATAATTATAGTATGTTGTTTAGTAAACTTACTGAGAGGATGTTGGTGTCTAGAAAGAATATGATTGATGAATCTTGTAATTTACCATTTATATCTAATATAATAATTGCCTTCTGAGAATAAGGATAGGTGTGAAGAAAAGTTGGATGCTGTTAGACTACAAGACCTCTAGAGGTCCCTTCCAGTCAATACTTCTATGACTGTGCTGTTTCTAGAAAGGAATTTTCTTTCCTTCTCTAATTCTTTGTTACTTGGGCCCTACAGATAGTTTGCCTGCTCCTTTTCTTTTCTGGTACAAGTGGCACAAACACTTTCCCTGTTGTTGTAGGCACCTGTCACTGATGTTCTGACAAAACGTACTGTATGGCAGATGTGTGTTACAGCAGGGACAGGACTTTGGTCTGGAAGTCCCCTTATGTTTCTCCTTTGTCGGCTTCTGTGGACCAGACTCATAAACACTGTAGTGTCTGTGGGCAAGCTGCTTTATAGTGACTTCCTCATGATGATAGTATTTGAATGGCTAAGATGAACTGTTATCTTAGGAAACAAGGAACATCCATTTTGTATCCTACAAGGGAGGGAGAAGAGCAGTGGGATAATAGAGAAGTTAAATGAATCGTCAAGGTAAACTCATTAAATGCTTTTCTTCTTTCACCCTCGTCTCTTGTAGACCTTAATTGGGGTTCTAATCTGTGCAGCAACTGCACTCTGAGGACCTCACCAGGACAGAGGTTATAAGAGAAGGCAGTTGTCTTCTCCAGGGATGGATGCTCAGGTTTGCCCTGAGGTGAGAAGACAGGTTTCCCACAGAACTTCTGCTGACCCATTTTTGTTCTCTCCTGTCATAGCCATTCTTTAGGCTTCTGAACCTGCGCAAGCTGGGTCTGAGTGACAATGAAATCCAGAGACTTCCCCCTGAGGTTGCCAACTTCATGCAACTGGTGGAACTGGACATCTCCCGTAACGGTAAGGTCAAAGCTCAATGGGGAGTGGGTGCCCCACAGCCCTGCTTCTCTCAGTGTAGCAGTACTACCTTGTGCACTCATGTTCTAGAAGAGGCAGTACCCTTTCGCAGTCCTGCAGAGTGCTCTCATGGGTCCGGAGCTAAGAAAATATGTTTGTCTTACTGTGTCTTAGGCTGTCACCGGTACCTGGTGTCCCATTTTCCACATGATAGGCTCTTCTCAAGCCTCTTTTTTTCTTTCATGTATTTTTTTCCAGACATTCCAGAAATTCCTGAAAGCATCAAATTCTGCAAATCCTTGGAAATCGCAGACTTCAGTGGGAATCCTCTCTCCAGGTAGGAAGGCATATGCAACCCTTTTGTCCAGCTGAGTATGAGAGTTGAAGTTCCTCATTCTCCCTAGCTTTCTCTGGTCTTCACCTTGTAATTGTCTTCCCTTGAAGTCAAGGCCTAGGATCACCCTGCCTTTGCCATGATGTCTGCTCTCCTGACAGGTGGAATGCTCCGCATAGGGAAGAGCTGGTGTGTGCTCCCTCTTCTGCAGAGCCTATGGCTTGGACTGATGAGCCTTTAGTCATACTGTTGCCACTGGTGTGAATGGTGAGGACTTTTGTCCTCTTGGAATAAGTTTGTTACTCCTTCCCCAGCCCTTCACCCTGGTGCACAAACCAGAATGGATGTGGACTCGTACTACAGAGGAATAGAGAAAGGCCTGCATGGTATTTTCTGCTCTCTGTCAGTCAGTCCTTTTTGCTCTCTTTCTTATTTATAACTTAAGATGGCTGTCCTTTGAACTCTATGTTTGGCCAGTTTCCCTGGTATCCCAGTGCTCAGAGCTATGTCCAAGAACAGGGCTCTCTGCCTTGTCTCTTCAGTCTTCTGTCTCTACAGCTCTTAATCCCTAATGTTTTGGGAATTTAAGTGTGGCTCCTCTGCCTTGGTGAACCGTGCTTTCAGGCAGTGGTGTCTTGATGCATTGTCTGCCAGGGTCCCTGTAGATGCCAGTCTGACTCCAGATGCCTCCTGCCCTTTGTGCTTCTGGGCAAGCACTGCGCAAGTCACCCTTTAAATAGATTTAACTCTCTGCTTCCCTCTTGTGGTGCCAGACACTGCCAGAATGGGGCAAGCTTTCCAGCCGGTGACAATCCCTGTATCACAGGAATGACCATCACTTCTACGCTAGAAGTTATTTGTCAGAGTCTTTTTGCGTCCCAGAGTTGTAAGATGTGTGTTGTGAGCAATGGGGCATGGAAGCTCCAGGAACTGCCTGTGAACAGCAAAGCATTTCTCATTTTCACAGTCTTTCCCTGTTCTATTGCACCTTAGAGCTGTTATGATGATACTACTTGGTCCTGGGGAATGCTGCCATGTCATCTGCAGAAATATCCTTAGATGGGCATTTGGATTACTTGGTAGCCTTCCCTGCTTGCAAGTTTGAATGATCACATGGCATAATTTAGTCTGGGATTCGTATTTGAATACTGCAGAGCCAAGTTTGCACACTTGGACATGTAGTGACTTTGGTGCAAGGGGGTATTGTTGTCTTGGAAATGGGGCATATCCTGGATCAGGAGCCAGGGTCAGAGTTGGTTGCTGCTCTTCTACTTTCCACATGTTGATACCAACTGGGATAAGACTGGCTTTTGGGGGTTTTAAGTGAGGAATTTAGGGCTTGTTTTGTGCACAGAATTAGTGGTGGTTTGTTCTGTCATGTTTTCACAGGCTTCCAGAGGGCTTCACACAGCTTCGGAGCCTTGGCCATTTGGCCCTGAATGATGTGTCCCTGCAGAGCCTCCCCAATGACATTGGCAAGTGAGTATGCCCCCGTTCCTCATAATGGGGAGGAGGGGTGGGGTGGGGACACCATGCTGTTTGGGTGGTGACACTAGCAGGACTTCGAGGGAAAGAGCGTGCCATCCCAGTTATAGCTTGCCACTGTACTGAACATACTGTGTAAGGACCTCTAAGCATTATTCTTGTTAAAAGACAAGCTTTCTAAAAAGGTTCCTTTCCTGGTCTCAGCTGCTTCTCCTCCTCTGTGGTCTGTGGGACAGGCAAGGAGTGCATCCAGGCTTCCCAAATCCTCCATCTTTCCTTATTTTATGAGTGCCCATTTGCCCCTTTCCAAACAGGTGTGGTCTGTCCGATGATGTTGAAATGATTTATGCTGCTAGCAAATGGCCAAGGCAAAGCCCATGGGCTGCAGTGCCCCCGCTATGGGATTTGGCTTTCTACACATGAGGGATGTTATCTTTTTGGACAAACAGTCCTGTATGTGATACCATGTTTCCTTGTCCTGAGTTTGGGCACAGTGTTGTTTCCCCATGATATTGCAATAAGCAGTCACCTTCATAAGAAGTCATTTAAGATCCTCTTTGTTTTTTGTTTTCCCCTGTCATCTCCATTCATGTGTACACACATACTCATGTATATGCATTCGTGCAGGTCATGAGGGGTGGTTCCATGGGAAGGGATATGAGCATCTCCTTGTATCCCTGAAGCCCCGTTCAGTGAATCTGTCTTTCTTGCTCCCTTTTATCTTGCAGTTTAGCAAACCTGGTGACTTTGGAGCTACGTGAGAACCTTCTAAAGTCTCTCCCCACGTGAGTGTCTGTTTGTTGGCTTCAAGGAGTCTCCTGCCTGATCATTCTTACTGATTCTTCAGGGACTTGCTGTTTCTGTAGTACAGGCTCTAGCACTTTGCTTGGGAGGGCTCAAGGCTTTGCATAAATTAGCTGCATCTTGCTGGATTTCTGTAAATTGGGGTGAGGAGGGAGAGAGATGGTACAGGGCTTAGAAGGATGTTCAGTCTGCACTCAGCCTCTGTGTCAGGATTGATTTGAAATAGACAGGGTTCCACAAGAAAGCTGCTGGAAGTGGTGAGAACCATTTTTCGGAGCAGATGACGGATTCCTCTGGAAAAAGAGAGAAGAATGTACTGATGTGGGTATAGGAAGAACTCTGTATACAGTGACGTTCATAATTTGAAGAGCAGCAGAATACGGCTGAAGTTACATTTTGCTTCTCACATTTCTGTTTTCTTGGGTACTGAGCAGTTTGTGGGAATGGGTGGGATAACTGGCTTTCCTGCAGCAGACAAAAAATAAGCCAGCAAGAGAGAAGAGGTAAGTCTTGTTAAAAGTTTCAGAGGGTTAGGGACAGAGATGAATTCCTGGTAGAGGATCTGGTTGGTACAGCTGATGCTATCAGGTAGATAGGATGTGGAGAACTAATGAGTCTGTATGTTAATCTCTGGTTTGAAGCCCATAAGAGTTGTTTATTGAGTTTTCTAAGCTACATTAGTGCTGTCAGCTTTTTTTCTGCCTGCTTATGCATCCAACTGATGATTTCCCCAGTCTTCCTTGAATATATGTTGGAAGGGGTTCTACCTGACTTCTTTTTGAATAGCAGTGTGTTTTGGGGCCACACAAACTCCTCAGTGAATGTGTGAAGCATGCAACTATTGTCACCTTCCCCAGTGCCCTCTTTACTATTCATGGCAAGTATTCAATTTGGCTACCTGTACTTACCCCCGTTGCTCCTGTGCTTTATTTAAAAAGGAGGGCAAAGGAGCATCTGATGATACAGTGTTCAAACAAGGCTTTGAGACTCTAAGCAGCTAGGGCTTTAGTCTTGCTTCTTCTGTGATGGCCATGCCTCCCTCACTGTGAGATGTTGCCTTGACTCAGGCATATGCTCTTCTGATGGTTATTTTCCTCTGGGACCTGCAAGTCCAGGCTTTATATGACATCAGTTATATCTGCTTGTAGAATTCATGTGTCAACTTTGACCCAGAGGACAAGACACTTCCAAAAAGGAGCTGAAAGAGTCTGCACTGCGCAGTTCCCAGGCTTCACATCTGGTGATTACACAATGTAGAAGCATAGTTCAAATTAACACTGTCATCTTGTCTCTGATGCCAAAGTCACTGGATCTTTTCTGCACAGAATTTATCAGCATTAACACCCTGTCACAGAAAGGCGATATTAAAAGACCAGCTGAGGTGGCCCCACATGGAATATAGCCACAAGGGAGAACCTGAGAGCCAAAGCTTCTTATGCCAGGTTGAGAACAGGCAAGCAGGAGAAGTTTGGGTCCTGGTGTTGGGACCCACTGCTCTCTGTTCCATGTGTTCTTTGTGTTCATACAGACAGCTACCACCACTGTGATGCACCATATAAACGAAGAGGTGCAATAGCTACATCCAATGTTGGGCTTTCAGACTGCAATGAAGAATTGTCCCAATGGCTTTTCACCACCTAGGAACCAGCAAGTATCTGGAGTTTGAGAATTCAGTCTGTGACCAAACCCATATGGTTTCTGGGGAGATACCTCATGCCTAGTGCTCCCTTGTTTCCCTATGTTAGATTTGTATGCCATCCAGCAAGATACTTGTAGCATGCTATGAATTTGTGTTTTTTATCTCTGAAAGATAAGTCCAGGCTTGATAATCATTCTGCAGTACAATTCCAGCTTCTTTTTCATCTTTCCCTAATTCCCCAGATTCTACTTTTGGATGATTTCCAAAAGTAGAAGAGGATCTTGAAGGCCAAGGCAATTTCACCAGATATGCCAGTCAAATATGAGATCGAAATCAATGGCTAAAGAAATTTCAGTGTCAGGTACTTTACCCAGGTCTGAAGCTCTTGTACTTAGTCTGGTTGCAGATTGTGCCCAAGAGCGGCTCTAAACGAAGTCCAAGTAATTTTTTCAAAGAGTAGCATGACTTATCAAAATGGATAATGCTTTCATTTTTTCAAGGTTACTGAACCCAGTAGGTAGATGGGCTTCAATACTGTGAATTTGTGACTGCATAATGCATCAGTGTCCTTTTGATTTTTGTTGTTGTTGAGCTCCTTAAAAGATCCAGCTTGCAATGACCTTTACTTGTCAAAATTTCATTTAATTGGTTAGTCTTCTGTTGTCAACTGAGTTCTGAAACAGTTCATCTTGTACAGCTGATTATCACTCCTCATCTCTCCCACGCAGATGGGATGCAGCTTGCCAATAATTTGGGAAGGCTAGGTCTTGTTGATGTATTCTCATGGAATAGCGGAGGGTGATCTATACTGAGGCATTTTGCAAGACCTCATATATCAACATGGATTCCACAGCTCACTTGTCCCTATTTTGGGAATTAAAACCATGAAGGTGTGAAGGGACAGTCAAGGCTGCTTCATCCTTCAGAGAAGTCAAAGAGCAAATGTACACTCATAATGAGAGACTGCTATACAAGAGAATCCTTTTGATGATCCTGTTGATAAACCTTTGCTTGAGTTAATACAGTATCTCAAAATCCACCACTGCCTAAGGTAAAAACTTGGTTTTCCTGTGTAGCCCAAATATTTTTATAGCCCAGCCCAGTTAAGACAGAACTCTTTTGTTGCTTTCTCACAGATTCGCAGCTCCCAACTTCCTTAGTTTGGATGGCGTTGAGATGTATAGCTCTATTTCCAGAGAAATATAGTGATTTCTATATTAGGACAATTTCTTATGAAGAGAATCAAAAGAACTGAAGACCCTCCCTACTGGGGAAGTGGTCAGGGCTGAGATGGCAGTTCTGCCCTAGTGTAAAGTGAGAGACAGCAACCCCTGTCTGGGGTAGTGGGAGTTGGAGTTGATGGAGTAGGACTGAGAGCTGAGGACACATGAACACCTGGGCTATGTCAGAAGAACTGAATTCTGGTTTTGTGGGGCTGTAGACTGCAGGCTTTTATGTCACCAGGTCATAATGTGTTTGGATACTCGGGGCACATCCTTGGACCACCAGTGTTGACAGGCTTTGGTTCCCATGAAAGCTTCTTGCAGCATCTTGCCTAGTGAGCTTCTTGTCTGTATGTCTTGACCTCTTCTGAGATGTCATGCCAGTGTTGTCTTTCCCTTTCTTTTACGCAGCATGGGCATCCCATTCAGGGAAACTGAGGCTGTTGAATTTGTCATTCCTGCCTCTCCCTGCAGCTATGCTTCCCTTGCTCCCCAAGTATGTATTGTCCTCTGCTGACTCTCTTCTGTTATCTGTTAGTCTGTGCCCAGGTCCCCATCCTTGCTACAAAAATGGGCAGCAGTGTTAAGGTGTGGCTTGTCATCTGTCATGTTTTTGCTCAAAGAGTATTTTACGGTGGGAGGGGGAGAAGGTAAATTGGTGACAGCGTGGAAACTGGCCACTTTGGGAGTGCTGGTGCTACTGAACCCAATTGCCCGGTGCAGGTGGTCTGGCTTGGGGAAAGGTACCCACTCCCCTAAACCGCTTGGCTCAGAGGGACTACGAAAAAGGTCAGAATTGCCCCACCTGTTTCAGGAGTTATTAAAAACTATGTAATTTGTGAGATATGTGTCCCAGATGCTAACCTTCTATTCCTTCTTTCTTTTTTTTTTTTCCTCTCTTCCCCTCTCTACTCCTTGTATCTTGCAGTTCATTGTCCTTCCTTGTCAAGTTAGAACAGTTGGATCTTGGTGGCAATGACCTGGAAGTACTGGTAGGTGAGGGGTGGTGGGGAGGGAATATGGGTGGTTGGTAGGGGCAGAACCCTGTACCTCTGTGGGAGCAAGTGGTTTTTCCTCTGAAATGCAAAGAAATAGACCCACAGGTTGTTTGAGAAGATTCTGATCTGCCCACCATGGCCTAGTCATTGTTCCCAGAATAATGTTCTCTTCATGTGTTGGCCCTTGTCTTGCTTCCTGTTGTCCTCATGCACAGCTTCCTCTGCTCTTTCCAAGCACTTTTGCTCTGGGATGTTAATTCTTGCTATCTAGCTGCCTAAGGATCTTCCTTTCCAGTGAGACTCTTCCTTTCTCTTCTGTGTTGCACTGCCCCCAGTTGTTGTTTTTCACTTCTGCTAGGCCAACTTTCTGCCTTTCTCCTTTGTGATTTGATTTGTCTACTGCAAAGTGCAGGACCATTCCATGTTGTTCCTGGCAGTGAACTCAGCCAAACATGGGGTGTGTTCCCTCTGGACTGGGGTGCATCCATGGAGGGCTCTGAGTGTAAGTATGCTGAGAGCCAGTGCACAGTCTCGAAATCCAGCTTGTCTTGACATTCAGGGACCTCTGGTGATATTCTTTAATTTTGCAGCTATGGATTAAGCTGTTACTGAATCCTGCTCTTAATGTTCTGGAATGCTTTTTGGCAGAAAGCCCTTCTAAACTGGGAGGCAAAGGAGTTCATGCAGTTTGCTACGCGCAAGGCTGCAGCTTACTTGTGAGAACAGTTGTCTGACACGTGAACCACACTCCAGTGGTGCATTAACTCCAAACCCAAATGCTAATCAGCGTGTGTGGTGTTTGTGGAGTGATGCTATGAATATATGTATACCATTGCTGATGGTGCTGCTATATCATGTTGAGTTGGCCAGTGTTGTCCAAATGTTTGTTTTCATGTCTGAGAGGAGGAAGAGGAGAAAGACTCATTTCTTCCGTAAGGCCAGAATTTCCAAAACCCTGTTTAGTTCTTGTCTTGCCTGCTACCAGACAGTCCTTGCTGTTGTCCCATGTTTCCTGTTGGGACCTTCTGCAGCCAGTATGCCACCCCAGACATTTCCAAACATATGTGCTGCTATATTGTGGCACACCAACATGTTAGCTTCATAAACCATTTGGTGAATGGTTCTAGGAGGTGAGAAAGCAATAACAATGTCTAGCTTTGCAGAGGTGTGGTGTGATTTGTAGCATCCTAGACCAGCTTCTGCCCTGTGGAAGCGAGTGATGCTATTACTGTCCTGCTCTGTTACAGCCAGATACTCTGGGAGCGCTACCAAACCTGCGTGAGCTTTGGTTAGACCGGAACCAGCTCTCAGCCCTGCCTCCAGTGAGTACCTGTTCAGGGCCATTGATTCACCACTTTGCTCCCTTCCTCAGGTGCTCCCTCGAGCCATAGCATCTCCTTTCTGATTCTAGGAGCTGGGCAATCTCCGCCGCTTGGTCTGTCTGGATGTGTCAGAGAACAAACTGGAGCAGTTGCCCAATGAGGTCAGTGGGCTAGTAGCACTGACAGACTTGCTCCTGTCACAGAACCTGTTGGAATGCATTCCGGATGGGATTGGTGAGTATTGCAGGATGGGGAGCAGTGCAGGACTTCACTGCCTTGGCAGTGCTCCTGGCAGGGGGGCTTCAAGCAAGAGTGTATGTAACAAGGTATTAGGGCTTGATGGACATAGTCGCAATAGTTGAGTGCAGAAGTAGTAGATGATACTGGTGAGCAGAACTCTACAGGACGAGTTCAGGTTCTTGATCTGCATAATGCCCAGGTGAAACCTGTGAACAAGCCTGGTGGGGAAGAAAGGTAGTGCCTGTATTGTTAGGTTACATAATCCCTGATGGGAGGCCAGATGAATGTAGACCAGCATCATTTTCTCTGCAGCATAGTTCACACCTAGCTTGTTGCCCTGGCCAGGTCAGCTGAAGCAGCTCTCAATCCTCAAGGTGGACCAGAATCGGCTGACAGAGGTGACAGAGTCAATTGGGGACTGCGAAAATCTGTCAGAACTCATCTTGACAGAGAACATGCTGACAGTAAGTACACCAGCAGCCATGCTTCCTCTCCTGTGCTGTTCAGTTTAGCCACATGCTAGGGATCTTTTCCCATCTTCTGGCCTCTGAGCCATATTCCTGAGCATGCTCCAGCTACTCTCCCTTCAGCTGCTTTGATGCACAGGGTTTCACCTAGCTCACAGGCTCTTGAGAAGACCCTTGTGGAAGCTGCTTTCTCTTACTGTTTTTTTTTTTTCCTCTGAAAAGTTCTCTAGGATAGCTAGGATGCTGGCTCTAGGATAGCCAGTCCTGAAGCCCATCCAATCTGATGGGAGCAGGACTACATCAAAAGCTGCGTTTGGCAAGGGGCCGTGGAGTAGTGTAATTTAAAATGGCCCTGCTCCAAACTGCTCATGATTTGATCATTAAAACCCAAGCATTGGGAATAGACAGAAGAACAGGAAAAAACTGTGGTGTTCTGAGTGGTGTTCTGAGTGTGCTGTGCTGAGGTGAGGAGTTGGCATGTAGCAGTGTGTAAGCCTGAGGAAAAACCTGTCCCAAAGTTGTAGTGAGAACTTTATAAACAATGTGTATGTTAGGTCAGAATGCAGGTTTTTTTCCCCAGATAGAGGGCTTTATGCCTTTATACCTTTATTCCACTGCTCTTCTCTTTTGCAACTACTGATTCATCTGCTTCCTAGGCCTTACCAAAGTCCCTTGGCAAGCTGGCCAAGCTGACGAACTTGAACGTGGATCGGAACCGGCTAACATCCCTTCCAGCTGAGATTGGAGGCTGTGCCAATCTGAACGTGCTGTCCTTGCGAGACAATCGCCTGGCCCTTCTGCCACCAGAGCTTGCCAACACCACTGAGCTTCACGTCCTGGATGTGGCCGGGAACAGGTCAGCAGCGGGAAGGGTAAACAGGCTTGTAGGCATGTTCCGGAGGAGGCTGCTGCGAAGGAGCAGCATGGGCTGGGCCCTGGTGTCTTTTGGGAGACACTGGATCTGTGCTCGTCCCAGGATCCTCTGTTTGGAAAAGCCCAGGCTGGCTGTTTAGGGTTCTGGAAAAAGGGCATGTCTCTATCAAGCTTTGCCCGTTAAGCCCTTCTCTGTGTTTCTTGAATTCAGGGTAGAACTAGTGCAGAAGCAGGGGGGCATTTTGCCATTTGTGGAATAAAGATATGGGGAAATCCCTGGTCCACTGTCTTCCTTCCTGCAGATTTTGTAGTTTGTGTCATCAGTCCTCAGGTGATTGGTGCCAAAGCCTTGTTTATGATGTGCATAACCCCACAGTGTGCAAATATCTGTGATCTATTCTGAAAGATTCTGCACATTTTAGCTGCAGTTCTGTTAGCTGAGGCTAGTATTTTTTGTAGCAGTTGGAAGCTGACCAGAGCTTCTGTTTGGAACGCTCCCTGTATACTGGTCCGTGAAAGCATAATTTTTCTGTCTTCAAACCCCTCTTCAAAGTTCACCATTTTCACATAGTTGATGGGAGTTGTGCTCTGCTAAAAACTGGTGAGGGTGGATTACTGGAGTTCAGTCTGTGGCTGTAGCAGAGCCATATGCAACATGAGCCAGCTGCTTCAGTGTAAGAGTGAGGGATCCTGCAGTGGCTTGGCTCTGTCCTTCTCCAATGCAGGTGAGGCTGCAGCTGAGTTGAAGTTCCTTTGTTACCAAGTAAGTTTAACCAGCAGTTCTTCTTTTCTTTTGCAGACTGCAGAACTTGCCGTTTGCTTTGACAAATCTTAACCTGAAAGCCCTATGGCTGGCAGAAAATCAGTCCCAGCCCATGCTGAAATTCCAAACAGAGGATGATGAAAAGACAGGAGAAAAAGTTCTCACTTGTTACCTTCTTCCCCAGCAGCCCTCTCCTAGCCTAGGTAAGAGACTGCATTATGAATGCTGTTTGCAGTGCTGTGTACTCTGGAGAGTGCTGTAGGGAAGAGGCCCTGAACCTTCTTGTCTGCTTGGTTGGACTGTTCTTTACTGTGGTACCTGTAGCAGACCTAGGCTCCTGAATGGCTGGTGGCAACTTTCCAAGGCACAGATTGTTAAAACTGAGAAATTGCTTCTCTGCCAAGTGGTAAAGAAGCTGCAGCCTAGTCTTCAAGTCTTCTGCTTTGATCTATTGACCAAGTAGTTAATTCATTGTCTGTGAAGTTTTCTTTCTGTCATGATGATATTCTTGTGTCAATACTTCTGATTCGTGCCTTAATCCTTTTTTCTTAGCTCTTGGGTAAGGAGTGCTAGAGCTGAACCATTCAGGTCCTTTTGTAGAGGCTGCTATAGAAATGGTGGGAGATGTACAAGAGGGGACAAGATCTGGAAGCTACATCCTTTGTCCTCAAGGCCTTTATGGTTTGATGCCATGGGCAGATATAACAGAAGTGCCCTAGTGGGTTGAGAACTGTCTTTCATCCAAGTCTAAAACCCTGCTCATTCAGAAAGTAGCTCCCACTGTGTTATCTTTCTCCGCAGAGAATCTTTTGCAGAACAGTGTGGATGAGAGCTGGACAGACACCAATTTAAACAGAGTCAGTGTGATTCAGTTCCTGGATGAACCGAAAGTAGATGATGAAGAAGAGTCTGGAGCTGAGAGACGGGTAAGAAGAGTTTCTGGAGGCTTGTTAGCTCCCTATGGAAACATAGGCACAATCTAAACTTTTTTTCCTAAGATGGGGAGCCATTCGTGTTTCACCTTGTAATACAGCTGCAGACATGCACAATACTTTTGCAGTCCAGAGGGCATTTGGTGCCCTGAGGAGACAAGCAGGTATGAAAGATAATTCCCTGAGAGCCTTTGTGCAGATTCTCATTTTGACTGCTGTCCCGTGGGAGTTGAGCTGTACCTGCTAACCTGTCCATGGAGCATTTGGGTGGTCCAGAGATACTAATAGTCAGAGCACTGTCAGGACTGGATTTTAGTTGACCCCCCTCATGAGGAAGAGCTGCACAGCCAAACTCAAGCCAGGCAATCTCCACCCCTCCAAGCATGGAACCAGATGCAAGCCCATGTTGTGGAGTATCATATTACTAAAGTAGCTAAACACTGTAGACAGCCAGCCTCAAAAACTATGGAAGATCATTTTGCTTTAATTGCAGATGCAAAGGGTAGGATAAAAGTTTCAGTTTTCAGCAAGTACTCTATTGGTTTAGATCTCCTGCAGGACTTTCTTCCCTTTTTATGTTGTGGAGAGAGAGTCTCTGGAGATCTGAATCTTTCTAATAAATTGTATTTGCATCTGTCCTTGAAGCACGTGTATGCTGCTGGTGTTTGGAGGTTTGGGGGGTGTGTGTGTGATTGTTTTTAACATTTTTATTAATTTTAGAATACTGTTTTTCTTGACTCTTAGCTGGGCTGAAACTAGGTAAGCATCACAAATTCTGGTAGCATATGGGCTTGTCAGACATGTTAAGAAACACCAGAGGGATTAAGAAGATGTTCCACCCCTGTGTTCCTTTAGGGGTTTCTGTGTTGACAGTTTCATGTTTACTAAGCCTGAAGCACAATTTAAAACTTCACATCTCTATAATTCCTCCCAATCCCTCTATCAGATGGAGAGCAGGATAATATCCGAGAGAGAACTGATAAGTGTTCTCTGCCTCCATTTCTTCCCTCTTCCCAGTTGCAGGCTATAGTAGTGGAGATGCCCAAACCGGATCCTGCAATGTGACATTTAGATCATGTCCAGCTGGGGCTCTAGCACTCTGATAAAACATGTTATTTGAAGTGGCCCAGTCTTGAGGCATGGCACATGTTGCTCTGAGTGTTTTTCTTTGGTAGGGCTTACAGCGCAGAGCAACTCCTCATCCCAGTGAACTGAAGGTTATGAAGAAAGTGATTGAAGTTCGGCGCAATGAGGTGTATGCTGCAAAGCCTGATGCAGACCTGAATTCTCCTAACTCAGAAGTGAGTGCTGTTCACTAAATGGATAACCATAGAGAACATGTAGTGGACTTGGGGAATGGGGAGGCAGTGTGTGTAAGCTGGGCAGAAAGAACTTACTTTTGGGAAGGATTGGAAGGGACTGAGCATGGATTGCCTGGATTCCAAGGGTTGGAATCTGCATTGTGGTGTCAGCTGGGACCACCGAGATAAAGCAGGAGATGTAGCCAGGAGACAGAGAACAGCGTAAGGGGAATTGTGTGCATTGGTACCACTTTTGTCATAACACAGGGAGAGGAAAAGAAGGTTCTGATATTCCCAGTAAAGAATGATGGGAACGGAGTGCTCAGAGGAGGCATCTTGCTGCCCAGGTGTGTGATACTAAGAATAAATGCATACACAGATGGTGGAACAGGGGTGGACCTAGGTGAGATGCAGCAGGCTTGTCAGGGAAAACAGCGGGCAGCCTGAAGAAAAAGCTGGTTCTGTTGGTACTGGTTCATGCCCCACCTCACACCAGTCACTCCACATTGCTCCATCTGCTGCTTTGGTTTCCATCTTGACTTTTACAATCATCTTCTCAGGAGAAGAGGCTGAGCGCCATGTCAAATCGCAGTGAGGACTCCCACCTTTCCAACAGCACTGCCTCTGCTGACTTTAGGGGAGAGGAGCAGGGAGAGGAGGGAGAGAGGAGCTGGCCAAATGGGCAGGTGCCTGAGATGCAGGAGCTGGAGAAGGAGGCAAAGCCCAGAGCTGAAGAGGAGCATAAGGAAGCTGCTGACCAAGAGGAGGAAGATGTGGAAGTGGAATACAATGAGGTAGGAGCCTAGAAACTGCAGCAGGGTCGTGATAAAAAGCAGAAGGACTTGAAAGTTTCAGAGAAAATGGTAAATGGATGTACAGAGTGTGATTTGGGCATCACTGGAGGCAAATACAGGCTGTGGAAGCCAAGTGCAAGTAGAGATTCAGGCAGCCTGTGGGAGCTGGGTCCATGGGAGACTAGGAAGGACAGTGTGGGAGCCAGACAGGGACTATGGGAATATCAGGGTTACAGGTTTGAGTGCCCTAAATCCCTGGAGCTGACAGAAGATGTGTCTGGGTGAAGGAGTCAATATGGAAAAAGGCAAGTATGGTGAAATTTTAACATGTATTCCTGCATTTTCTTTAGCATAAAAGCAGCAACACTGGCTTTGCCTGTGTTGGTAGTGGGGGAACAGCAGGTTCTGCACTACCTGAGGTTCACAACCTTTCTGGGGCTTTGCCATTGTAGCCCACTGTGCACTTTGCTGAGGACACACTAATACGGAGTGAGGATGAGGATGAAGATGAAGAGCGACCATTCCCAGTGGAGAAACAGAGGCTTATCCGCAAGGACACACCCCATTATAAGAAACACTTTAAGATAACTAAACTGCCCAAGCCAGAGGCAGTGGTGGCACTCCTGCAGGGACTGAACAGTGATGGAGTCCCCAAAGAGGAAGAGGAGTTAGGAGGCTGCAATAACAACACAGAGCCTGAGGATCAGGAGGAAGCGTGGGATGAGGATGACAGAAAGAATGGAGCTTTATCTGCTCAGCCATCAGTGAAGGTAAGGTCTTGTGGGGAGGGGGGAAGGTCAGAGGGGTGCCAGACCTCCCTTCTGCTAATTTGAACTACCGACCAGGCTGATGTCGTACCAACAAAAATGTTGGCAGGAGGCTCCAGCACTTCAGGAGAGATATGCTGAGGGTGGGAGAGCTGAAGTTCATTCTGGGGCTCATATGATTGTCCACGAGCTGTGCTATGTTGCTTATGTCTGACTCCTTGCGCTGTATCCAGATTCTTGCACCCTCCCCATTATGTGTGATGTTGTGTTCTGTGCTGCAGGAACAGTTCTTTTGTCCCATCACTGACAGGTTCTTCCATTCCTTTCAGTCACCTCCTTGCTTGCTGGTTGTTGCACCTCATTTGCAACAGGATGAGCTTTATCCCTGGATGGATCTAATCTCAGGCTTATGTTCAGGCTGCTTACACTTGTTTTTCTACCACAGTGCTTCCTGGAGAGGAGTGGATAGTGAGAGCAGACAGGAGCATGCCCTTCCCGTTGGTTCCACCCTCTGCCTGCCCCAGCGCAGATGCAGTCTGATGAAGTGTGCATTGGGATTTAGGGGAACTTGTGCTCTGGAGTTTTGCCATTGCCATGGGGCCACGATGGGCCTTTCTGGTTATGCTGGGCGCTGATGAGATATGAGGTCCTTGGCTCTACTCAGCTGAATCACCATGTTTGGTTAGGGACACACAGAGATTCTTGCTTGAGGAAGATCCTCTCAGTGGAATAAGAATATACTGATGAGGGACACTGCATGAGGTTAGACCAGTTCTTAATGAAGTTGGTGTGATGATTTTGTGAGGTGTATTTGCCAGGCGGGGATTAGGATGTAGCTGAATCTTCATCATAGTCTGACACCGACAGATCTCATCAGTGAGATGTGAGTCTCTGAACTGGTGGAAGATGCTGGAGTCAAATCTGTTCTTGCTGTTACCACATACACTCCAGACTGTTGGGATCGTTTCCACCCCACACTGGAGTTCAGATTGCTTAGGGCAAGGTTCTTGCACTGAAGTTAGCTTTGGAGCCTTTCTCTCAGTGGATGCTTGCCTTGCTGTATCTAAGCTGATAAAGCTTGTCCCTTGCTCCCTAGGGATGAGGCATGTAGTTTCCTTACTGTTTGTGAAGTTCTTCAGAATGAAAAGGAGTTGCTGCTGCTTGTAAGAATGTGTGAAGCCATCTTGAGTCCCCTTCATCCAAGAGCTGCCATACTTGGGAAATGCCCTCACCCAAAAAGCTTATTTTAGTTAGGGACTCAAAGCTGTGGATGCACTGACCCATTGGTAAAACCTGTAAAGTCTACATAGATGTTGAGACCACAGGTTTGGTGTTATTTATCAGAAAGTTACCTTTGTTATCGGCTAAGTCTTCTGCCTGGAAATCACAGTTTTCCTTTTGTGGGGCTGAGTTGGATGCCTGCTCCATGAAGGGAGATTTATTAGCTTGCCTCCTGAGCTGCCTTTGAGAAGTGGGAATGCGGGGAGCAGTGTCCCTGTGCAGCGGAGGTTCAAGTAAGAGGTGCTGCATGCATGCATTGAAGAAGGTAGGACAGGGTGTGCAGGAGGCTGAATCCTCAAACCAGAGGGTTTTTTTGCAAAGACAGTTGGTTTTCAAGAGAAATTCTAAGGTTTCCTTCATTTGGGAGCAGGATCGCTGGGTGTCTGGCAGGACGCACTGTTCCACCAGAGGCTCTTCCCTTTGCAGGAAGGACCAATGCAGTTTGATTTTGGATTGCTTCATTCCTGTGCAGCAGCTGGGTGGCACCAGAGGTCCCTTTGTGCTTTTCTCCTGTGTTGTTTAATCCTTCTTCACTGAATGTCTTGGTACAGAGAGGATAAAATCAGTTAATAGTGTTCAGCTTGTGAGCTTGGTGGTCACAGCCTCAGAGTGCCAACACAGACAAAATATGGCCTTAAAGATGCAGCTTCCAGTTAGCTGGGCCACAGAGCGCTGACACTCTGCATGTTGTGAGCCCTGGGAGCAGCCCTGTCGCTGGTACTTGCTGGTAGGTGGTAATCAGGAGTGGCGTGAGTGGGGTCTGCTCTGGTGCTGTGTGGCAGACCTATCAGAGTGGTGTGCATTTGTGTGTTGGGTGGTGGTGGTAGTGGTGGCGGGTTTGGTTTATGCTCCACTAATCCGCATGCCTCTTTGCTGGTTCCTGTCCTAACAGGGGGTGTCGTTTGATCAAGCCAATAATCTGCTGATTGAACCTGCTCGCATTGAGGAGGAAGAGGTCTGTACCACTCCTACTGTTCTCTCTCTGCCAAAAATCATTCAGTCTGCTTGATTTGCTTCCCAGGCTCACCCATTGTTGTAGGGGAAACTCTGATCTCTCTGGGTCAAGTGGCTTCTGGACCTGACTGATCACATACACACAATGATTGTTTCTTCCCCTGCTTTCACCTCCTTTCCCTACTTTTCCATACCTGAGGTGAGAATGGCTGCTGCAGATCAGGAGTGAGATGGAAGAAATTTAAAAAAAACAAAGTGGGCTGAGGTGGAAAGTTCAGTTCCTATTTGCTGTGCACTGAGGAAAGAGAAGGTGGAAGAAAATAAATGCATATTTCTGGCAGTGGTGGGTAACCCTGAAGGAGTAGAGGCCTCAGGAACCTGTGGAGTGCTGTGTATGACCCTTTGGGAGAGGGAGGAGGATCTAACTCAGGACGCTGTGCCATTGCATGAGAAAGGTGGACTGGAGCTAATGATTTGTGCATTTCACGCAACCCCCCTGTAGAATCCCCTCAAGTCTTCAGATGCAGCACTTTGGGTTGTCAGAAAGGGGCAGGTAGCACTAGAGAGTCCATGAAGCCCCTGGCACACGTATGGTGTTCTATGCCAAAGTTTAAAGTCCCATGTCTTGCTGCCTTAGCTTATCCTCTGACTATGATTAACTTCCTGAATTTGTTTCCAAGTTTTCAGTAGGCTTGCCTGATTCTGTGGGTCAGTGAGCTTTCTGCAGGCAGTGTTTCCAAGGAAGGGTTGGAAGCAGAGTGCTACTGTCACTGGCAAGAGGCAGAAACTGTTGTCAGTACTAACAGCTTGCATGAAGGTTTCTTCCTTCAGGACAGTACAATGGTACCAGTGCTGGCCTAGTTGCGTCTGTGAACTTGGCTCTTTGCTACTCCTTCAGTTGTAGAATGGAGGCTTTTCTTTCTTGGTTTTGGAATAAGACTTTCTGGGAGGGAGGTGGCAAATACTTTCCACTTCAAGCAAAACCTGTTAGTGTGTCCTAAAGATTTCTCCATCATAGCTCTAGATCACTGAAAAACATATTAATATTTCTTGCGTTTCTCTTTTGGATAGCTCTTCTGTCAATCAGAGGCAAAACTGAGTATAGCCAGGTGCTTCCTGATCCCTCATTTGGGAAATCGCTGCTCTTGGTCGCTTTTCCAGCTCTTAGACATCATGTTCCATTTGCAGAGTTTTCTTGCTTCTTGAGGTGCAGTGGCCCAGGAAACCTCAGTCTTGTAGTCTTGTCTTGGGAAACAGCCTGCCTGCCTCTTCCTCAGCTCCTGCCCGTGCTCCACCTGCATCTGATGGAAGTGCCTAGAACTTCTCCGTGATGGCTGGGGAGGGTAGCTGGTTAGAGGCCCCAGGTTTGCTCTGGTGTCCCTGCAGTGCAGTCTCCTTTGTGCAGGTCTGTTCCCTCACTGTAAAGAGCAACGTGGTAGTGTAGCTCCCAAGGACAAGCATACTAGAGATCCACCAGATGGGTGGTGATAGCTGAAGTCGCCTCAGAGAAGACCGGCTTTGGGAAGCAGTTGATTGTCCTACAGCTCTGGGGGAATGCTCAGCTCAGTGGATGGTTGCTGACCTCTCCAGTCAGTGATACTCTGTCATTTTAGTGGAATCATGCCAGGCATCTACCAGGACTGCAGCTCATGTGGAAGATTCAGTCTCCAGAATCATCAGTGACAACAAACTGTGGGATTCAGGCTGAGAGTGCTGTAAGTGAGAGCTGAACTCAGGCACTGTGCAGTTGGAACCCCTCACTCACACAGAGAGGGGTGCCCTTGCCATCTTTTCTAGCATGTCGGCTGTGAAAAGCACATGCCTCTCAGTGAATAGGTGGAGGACAATAGGAGAAATATTCAGGGCCTTAAAGACTACTTAGCATCTAAGTAGAGAATTAGCTTGGGAAGTGACTGATCCCAGAAATGACATCTACCTGCTGTTTCCAGGGATGATTTCATGTCCTTGAGAAGAGCCTATTATAGCTAAACCAGTGGCTGATGAAACTGAGCAAGACCATTGCGGAGTGGAGAGCCCGGTGCCCCTTGAGCAACACAGTTTAAGTTCATAATGCTGCTGTTGCATTCCTTGTATAATTTTATACAGCTCTTAGAGAGAAGACTACTGATTGTGTGTTCTTTAAGCCTAAACCATAATCCTGAGACAAAGAGTAACCTTGCCAGAGTAGAGCTGGAGACATCTGCCTAACTTCTGTCAGCAGCCCAGCATCAGGGTGTAGGTGCTATGTATGCAGCTGGTACTTCTAGAGCTCCTTTAGTTGTTAGTGCCAATGGGACTCTACTACAGTGAGAGAAATAATTCTGTTAAAGCACATGATATCTGATAGTGGATATCTGGATTCCACTGCTGACTCTGTTCCCAATGTTTTAGTCTCCATCTGCACTGCAGAAATGGCTGTATCTGGATTGTAGGGAGGCTTTTGGAGGATAAAAGAAGTGTATCAAGCTGCTATTTGAAGGCATGAGGTTGCACCTGAAGTCTGTTTGTTTTCAGATAATTTTTGAAGAAATAGTCCAGAAAAAGCTGCTATGCAGATTGAAGATAAGTGGAAAGAGGGTCCCAAAATCTGTTTAAGTGACTGATGCTTCTTTGCAATAATGGCTGATGTCATCCTTCTGTGTTTGCCCAGGCTTAACCCATCTTATGCAGAGCACCTGAAAATATAGGAGTCATGAAGGGCTCTGCACTGGCAAAACTTGTGCTGACTGAGGAGCTTTATAGGGTTTTTTTTTTCTCCCATGATGCTCTCTCCCAGCTGCACAAGGCTGCCTAGAAAGTATATGCCACTAATTTCCCTCCCTAGGAAAAAGATAGGCTGATGTTAGATGTTCAAAGCACCTTGACTTCCTTACTGGAGGGTGGAAAAGATCCTGTCAGGTGCTTCTGCTTAGGTGTCATATCCTGTCGCTCTGGAGTCAGAAGCGAGTCAAGTCTTCTCTTTAAAGGAGTTTTGTGCTGTGGAAATTGCTCAGAAGTATTACTATTTGTGTTTGAATGCAGGCCTCATGCTCGGCTCCACAGTCATTGTTTGGTAGAGGCAGATGGTGACAGCACAGCTTGGTCCTGAAGCATCCAGTGTTAAGGGGGTTCGACTTTGAAAAGGTTGGCCCGCTTAGTGCATAGCATCAGGGTGCCCTGCCATCATGAGCAGTCCTGTTCATCTCGGGGGTGCTGCTGCAATGCTCGCTTTACACTTGAACCTCTGTGCCTTGGTCTGTTTTTATTGTTTACTGGGTGAGACAGCATACTCATCGGGATATTGTCAGACTTAGAATTCTTATGTAGCAAATTGGTTTCCCTGCAATGTGACCTGTAAATTTTAAACCCTGAAAAGATTAATAAACCTCTGTTGTATAATGCAAGGAAGAGCACGTCACTTGTATTTGCTCAGCTGGCTTGACTACAATACACTTTCTGACAGAGCAGAGTCCTCTTGAAGTTGTGAAAAGATACAAAGCTCTGCTTTCTCTCATTTTTTAAATGACTAAAGTTCCCATTGAGCAAGGAAAAATATGCCATATTTTCTGCCTGAATTTGGCATTTAATTTATTGCCAGAGGAAAGTTTTATGACCTTCTCCTACTGGGTCAAAGGGCCCTTGGTATTCTTTCTTATGCTGTAACCCTCCAACAGTTTGGAGGTAGGGATTGTAATCTTTTCTTGTAGATGTACAATTTCGCATTCAGGTCTATTAAGGCACAGTTTGAATACGATTCACCTACGAAGTGACAGAGATGACTTGTGTGATTGCTGCTTTCATATCACTCTGTGTCAACTGCAAATTTTATCTGATCTGGAGCTTTCTTAAGGACCAATTGGCAAACTGTGGAATGATTTCTCACACAAATGTAGAACTATCTGCAGAGTTTCCTTTTCCTGCTCTAAGAGTATGGCACAATTATCTGATTTGCTTTCTCAAATAGAAAGAACAGAAAGCAATAGAGGAGTGTTTTTAACAGAGAGAAGATACCAGTTTTAAACAAAACACTCCACTGCGAATCTGATTTTTGGTTTTGAAATAGGAAAATGCAGTGGATATAACAGATATGGGTCTTGCTGCTTAGGACAAGGATTATACAAAAAATTTAGGCATTAAAATAACCCCTGTAGAAATTAATGGGGCTTAAGCATTTGCATGCCTCTAAAAACTGGTCCCTATTTGCAAGCTCAGTAGTATTTTCTGGCTGTGTCAACAGAGGAGAAAGGTAACTCCTGGAATAGTTTTGAGACCTTGTGATGGAAGACAATCACCAGCTTGGATCCAGGCACTGAAATGAGGCAAGATTGGGATAGGTTGCCATTTCTGAAAGATAACACTTTAGCCAAAAAAGCACTGTGCTCAATTCAGGAGCAAGAACCTAAATTTACAACGAAGATAACATAGATTATTTGGAAGAAATCATGACGTCAAGTCTCCTGCCACCACTAGCAACCAGATACTATACTGTATTTCCTAAGTCAGTCAAACTTTTTATTAAATATAGGTTGTTTCCTCCTGTTACTCAACATGTGTGCACACACACTCAGGTTCCTCCTACTGGGAAAACCCAAAAACTTCCCCAGATTTCTACTTCTTGAATGATTAGGAAACTTACTTTCAAGTTGAACTTGCATTTGTTAATTGTTTTTGTTATATTTTATCTTGAAAAATCTCTTTCCTGCTGCCTGACCCTTTGCTTGTCCTTGGTATATTTTTATGGACATCAGTAACAACTCCCTCTAGCCTTCATTTTGCTAGACTGAAGAAACCAAATTCTTATAGTGTTCTCTTTGTAAGATAGATTTCCATTCCTTGCCTTTCTTGCTGCCTTTTCATTCACCTGTTCTACTTGAATTCAGGTTTGTTGACTGTGGGTAACATGACAGAATTTATTCAGACTTTAGTTCACTGAATTCCATAGTTTTTCTTCCAGTTCAAATGTGGTAGTTTCTGTTCATGTATGGGAATTCTCTTTATCTACTTAGCTTTTCTCCCTGCATTCAACATCAAGGTCCTCAGTGAGTTTTGTCCTCCAGACTGTTGGTGTACTTAAAGATGTCTCTGCTTGTATGTTTTAAAATGAGTGATGCCAGGTTTAGTGCAAGGATTTTCCATTTATCTCACTGTCACCTTGGACAAATGCTCTCCTACTGTGCTGTCTGCCCTTAGCAGCACAAAGTTGAAACAGATTTTAGAAGAGAGTCCTTTCAGTCTTTTAATAGTATATTACATGATGGGCTAAAATGGACCTTTAGAACAGTAAGAAATTATTGGACTGAGAAGAGTTTCTAAGTGAAATTTTGTAGTCAGAATGATGCAGGATGAATGACTATACCAGTGATTTTACCACACAAAAAGAAACAATAGGATAAAAACTCTTTACTGCTGAAGAGAGGAAGAAACATACCATGTTTCAGTGCACTCATTGCAGCTGAATCCACAGGACTTCCATGTCTAGGTTTTTGTCCTGTTTCCAGTTCTGGGAATGGTTCAAGGCTCAGTAGCTTTGTCCAATTCTCATTTTGTTTCTCTTCATCTAAAAAATTGAATGTTTTCATTTCCAGAGAGACTCTGTCCTGTTGCATTCCATAGTTTAGCCAGCCCAGTTCCTTTCAGGATCCTCTCTTTTGCTGTTGGCGTTTCCATGCCTGTGGCATACCTGGGCACCCATCATGATGAGGAGGAAGTACTACCTTCTTAAATCCCTATTTCTGGAATTCATTAATGAAAGAACTAATCATTGAATCATAAAACAGCCCAGGTGGGAAGGGATCTCAAAAGATCCAACTTTTTGTGGGAAAGGGAGCCCAGATGAAATTATCTAGCACCCTGACCGATCGCCTCTTGAAAACCTCCACTGATGGGGACTCTACCATGTCTCTGGGGAGTTTGTTCCAGTGAATGATTGTTCTCACTGTAAACAGGTTTTTTTTTTTCTTATATCAAGATGAAATCATATCTCTATATAGACACACATATATAGATACAAATTATCGTATATATCTCATGATATATGATTCATAGGTGTAGGATAGCTAGTATTCATATCTATTTATATTCATATCAAGACTAATCATATCTGTATGAACCTAGTTTTTTATGTATGGTTCAAAAGTCATCATATTTAATATTTTTAAAAATGCATCCTATGCATCCTTTCTTCATCTTCACTTAATGAAATGCTGTTCACTGTCTTGGAATCTCTTTGGGGAAGGAGTACACCAGCATTTAGCATAGCAAGTCGCCTGTCCTGTCTGCTTTTAATGCTGCTGTCAGTTGCTGGGGCTTGCAAGCCTCTCTTATTTGGCACTCTCTCTGGTTAGTACTAAACTGGGTGGAGAGATGTTTAGCAAGAAGGCCGTAAAGTTCTTGACTCCTCTTGATCTGTACCCTGCCGTGTCTGCCTTGCAAGTATCCATTCCCCTGGTAACTAAAAAACCATCTGAATGGAGGAAGAAATAACATCAGAGCCAGAAAATCTTCAGCTCATACCCAGCAGGCTGCTCCTCTGCCAGGGTAGGATCTTGCTGTCATGTTCCTTTTTCCATCGTTTGTTTTTAATTTAGTTCTCAACAGCTCATGCAGTAATCTCCCACCTTCCATTTGGTCACTGATATTTTCAGCCTATCCCCTTGTCCTCACGAGTTATTGCTTACTGAAGCCGGACAGATTTAGCTCTTCTAATCTTTCCTGGTGAGTCAGTGCCTCTGGCTCCTGAACTCCGGTGTCTCTCACATTTATGTGCTCTTTTTACCTCTCTTTTGTTAAGGTGTTCCTGGAAAAAGGAGACACAGAGTTGAATGTGTAAAGATGTCTCTAATGGTGGGTTTAAGGGGCTTTCTCTGGGGATTAGGAAGCACAGACCTTAGTGAGACATGGTGATGCTTTCACTGGTATTTTCCCAGGTCCTTGCAATCTGTAGGTCAGGATTTCTGGACCGTTCATACTGTTGTACTAGACACAGTGGAGCTGCTGTCTATGAAATTGTCTGATCTCTCCACTGCCTTTTATTTGTTTTAGTTCCACAGTATTCAGTGGTAATAAATTATATAGTTTACTTGTGCTTTATATTAAAAAGCACTTTTTTTTAAGCCTGCTGTTGGAATTTCATTGGGTATCCCCAATTTGTTTGTTGTTACAAACATGGAATAATCATTTCCTGTAAAGATATTAATGGCATGAAAAGATAAAAACATGTCTATCCCTGCCCTTCCTGTATTTGAAGGCTCCTAGCCTCCCCTCATAGGGAACTGTTAATGTTTTTACTGTCAGTGATTCGGAATAAGATCAGGCCTGATGCACGTCTTGGCAGAACCCTACTTCCTGGTTCTTCACCAATAAGTAGTATTTGACCTCTGCTAGTTCTTAGCTTTTATAATATAGACCTAAAACCAGCATCATATGATGTCAGTAAGAATGTCTTGTGATAACAAGTTTCATGTTTTACGAAAGTCTGCTTATTAAATCTTTACTATTACTTTATCAGCCAAGTTTGGAGTCTTGTCAAAGAATGAGAGAGAGATGTGTTTGTTTTTTGAGAGACCTAATTTTCTTAAAATTCAGCTGTTTGGCATGAGTGCTATTTCTGTGTGCCTGGTAAGAGGCATGCATGTTCTTCAGTTACTTTTCTGGAATTGGTGCTGGGAAGAGGAGCTGATAGTTACAGGCATCATCATGTGTAATGTTAGTTTAACAGGACAATGTAAATGCTATTTCAGGGTATCAAGATTCCAGAATTTTATAAATGCTCTCTAAGCATATCAGAGATCTCAGCCAGTTGTTAGAACTCTTGGGTACAAGTTATCCAGTCCTTTTGACTTTTAAAATGGTTATTCCTTATTGATGATACTAGATGGATTCTTCAGCTGCAGTTGGAGTGAAGTGTGATTCATCACCTTCATGTGATGCGTGTACATCATCATGCTTCTGTCCAAATACAAATCAGAAGTATTTATCGCATGTTTGCATTTTCTGTGACATTGTTGACAATCCAGTCTCATTTGAAGTTTCAAGTGATGTAAATGCAGGGATTAGACACTATTTGCCTTCAGATGTATAACAAGTTGTAAAAAGATGCCTGTGCATGCAGGAACTTGCTGCCTTCTGGAAATAAAGCCCTTAAACCCCCACTCCCCTGAGTATGTCTAGTGGAACAACTTGGTCTTTCAGCAGGTTCTGAAGTACAACAGCTCCATGCTTTGGCAGTTGAATCCTGTGAATGTCTAGTTTGCTACCTCTGTGTCTGCTGTGCCCCTACCAAGAGCAGGTTGCAAAAATCCTCAGCTAGCCATTGGAAGGCACAGCATTGAATACTGTTTCAAATCTGTTGGGCAATACTCAGCCAGATATCCCTGGCTGCAACTGAAAAGTAAGCCTGTCCATGTGTGCAACATTTCTTGTTTCTCCAAAATGGTATATGTTTACTCACCGCAAGTCAGAAAATCTCACAGGATCAAATGAATCTGTTAAAAGATAGCTATATTAAAAATGTATGAAAAAAATAGGTTGAGATGGAATCAGTCCTTGTTTGAGAGTGTTCCCCGGAGATTTAGAGGCAGAAACACAAATGGGACTGAGGGGGATAGAGGAGAGGGGAGGGAGGTATAACTGCTTCTGTTGGCTTGTGCTTTGGTGCCATCGATGATAAATGGGTTTCCCCCTAGTCTCCAGTGGGAGTTCAGGGAGATGACAAGTTTAGGCTGAAGTGGCAGCTTTTTCATTTTTCCCCACTTTTCTCCCTCCCCAGTAGCACTTTTCTATGGAGGGCATGGATGCTTGTCTGTCTGGGAGGAATTAGGAATAAACTCTGGATATGTTGCCCACTTGATGAAGGTTTGCCCTTTCTGCAAAGGAAGGAGCCAGAATCAGTTGAGCAGCATGTTTCTAGGTGGGGAATATCACAGATCAGTTGTTAGGTCTGAGATGAGCTATTGCTGGGCAGTGGGTGGATCCCTGCTTCTAGGGGGAAAAAAAAATGCAAGAAGAGGGAAATACCCAGGAAAGTCACTGGCAAGAGTGATTGCAGGTGTGGAAGCTGTGCTGTCGCTGCTGTTAGGGCAGCTGTTTGCTGTGCTTCCAGAGTATCCGTCTAGACATCATGGAAGTTAAGGCAGGTCTGAAGCAGCCTTAGGACAAGTACGCTTTTGGGAAGAAATAACTTACTGGTTTAATGTGAAAAGCAGTGTCTGAGCTGTAATGTGAAATATTGAATATGAAACTGAAAGGCCACTATAGGCTACTGGATCCAGTTCCTTCTTTCTCAGTTTCATATTCATGTCAATTATTCTTTTCACAGACTTCACACAAACTTTCTTACCACACTGTTTTTATGGGACAACTGATTTGCTTTGGGAGTTTGAAATCTTCTTTCCAGCCTAAATGTACTTCTGTCCAATTCAAGCCCATTTGCTGTTGTTCCAGCAGTGTCTTTAAGTTTAATTAGGTCTGGTTCCTCCTTGGTGTTTTGGTTTTTCAGTGTATGTTGATAGACATAAGTTCTTAACCCTCAGTCCAGTTGACTTTTCTGGCAGATTTCCCCATATTTTCAGTCTGGTGTCTATGAATTTGTGAAATACATGGGTTTCGTTGTTTATCTTTCAGTTAGTTTACACAATGAACTTACTGTGCAACTGAAAGTGACTTTCTGTAATCAGTGACATTGTACATTCCTCATTCATTGTCAAAAATAGCAGTCTGGTCCTATTGATTCAGACACTGAGCAAAACCATCAGCTATCTTACTTGGAAATACCTGGATCCTGCCTAGTTCTTGTCTGGAGACCTAGTTTCCATTGCCTTTAGAAGTTTTTGTGCTAAATATAGATATAAGTCTTTAAAGCATTACTAAAATCCAGTGAAGATGGAAGAAAAAAAAGTGGTATTTGTAGTTAGATCCTAACAGACTTCTTCATGCAAGAAGCATTAGTCTAATCTATAACTGGTTTTAAAGTGTGCTATCAATGACATGCAATGCTATCTCATCAATACCACATTTCTCTGTCTCACCTGAATAATCCTTGTCTTTCAATACTTGGATTTTACTCAGTCTCTAGGTCTTGCACCAGAGACAATGTACTTCTGGTCTGTCTAGAATCAGGGATTTCCTTGTGAAGATGCCAGCAGCTTTTGCTATGCTGTTGTCTGGGCACCAAAGGAAATGGCAAGGAACCTCATTTTAGTTCTGCATTTCATGTGGTGGTTTTTTGGTTTTGTTTTAAACTTAGCAGAATGTGAAGCCCCATAGGCTGTTGCTTCTGTCATTGTAGAAAGTGAAGGGAGGGGTTAAGGAAAGTGAGTCTCCTGCTTCTCTTGCTGCCCACACTGTGGCCCAACCTAGGCCAAGCGGACCTGATGTTGAAGCTAGACACCTCTGCAGCAGCCGCTCTCTGTTCGGGACTTTGTTTCCAGATAAGTGACATCTGGAGGACAGCAAATTTGGTTCTCTCCAGGAGTCTATGTACATTTCTGTCACTTACCTCTCCAGCTCCTTGGTCCTTGGCCCTGACAGATCCCCGAGAGAGTCCTATCTATCCCATTCCTTTCCCTGTATGCTACCACATGCTCCCTGTCTTCCTTCTCATGACTGGGGCAACGTGAACAGTTTATGCTGGTGTCCTGAATATAAGCAATTTCAGTTCAAGTTTGACCAAGTTTTGCTATTGGAAGTGGGCATAATTTCATATGTAGAGGTGGGAGGTAGGAAGGAGAGATGAGGCTTCTGGATTGCACAGCTACAGTCCTGGGCCTGCCTGTGCAGTGGGGAGAAGAGGAAGGAGTCAGCTGGACAAAGCAGATGGCTTTTCTGGAATCACGCATTGATTTCCATCAATAGAGCAAAGTCAAGTATCTGTCCAGAGGTGCCATTCTTGTTAGTGCACACTATGTTGGGCTGACCCTTAATCTCCCACTAGTTGTATGGAATTACACTCCAAAGGGAGCCATGTGGTAGAGCTGGGCTGTGATGTGAACACTACCCCTGCTTCTTTATCCAGTTCCATCCCACTGCTGCTCAGTTTACTTTGTGGTGGACATCTCGTTCCGATGTGCTCATTACAGGCAAACTGACTCTTGGTCTTGAGATATGGTTCAGGACTCAACTGTGAAAAATGATTTGTTTGTTTAAATATGTTGTGACTTTGGTGCCTTTGAGGCATGGATACTGCAGCTTACACAAATACATGAGCAGATGCATGCAGATAAAGTTTATACTCTTGTGCTTATTCTTTAAGTTGTTGTCCCTTTCTCTTCAAGATGCTTTGGGCATTTTCCCGGTCTGTACTGACCTGTAACCTGTGTCCATTCTACTTCCAGTTGACACTGACTATCGTGCGGCAGACGGGGGGGCTGGGCATCAGCATCGCAGGGGGCAAGGGCTCCACCCCCTATAAGGGTGATGATGAGGTAAGACCCTGGACTGTGTAATTATTGAAGCACCCACTTTCAGGGACTAGTTCTCCGTAGGTGGAGGTTGGATGTCCATATGTATCGGCTTTGTGGCTGGGCTGGGCTTGGCTTTCAGAGCAAGGTGGGAGCAGCCCTCAGCCCACCCCGAAGCAGGAGGCTGGCGGGGGCTGAGCAGGCTCTTGCCTCTGGAACACTTGTTGTACCTTCCTGCTACTGACCGCAGAGAGCAGCAATGAGAACGGTTGTTCCTTTCCCATCTGTGTCCTGATGTACAGGACTTGCAAGGCAAAGAGTATGGAGTTGTCTTCCACACCTGTGGTGGCATCAGCTGTCACGTTCTTGTCCCACTGGAAAATTATTAAAGTGTCATTCCTTTTCCCCCTTGTCACCTGCAATGGTATTTCCTTCCCCTTTCTACCAACTCCTGAATGGGGTGATGTGGCTGTCCTGTCCCCACATCCAGGGTACGAGCCTGGTGAGGGATTTCCCCTTTCCCTTAAGTTGAACACGGTGGAGTGGTCTCTCTATACTTTAGGGGGTTGAGGAATGGGCTCCACCTCTTCTAACAAGTAGTTTTGTTTCCAGGGCATCTTTATTTCCCGCGTGTCAGAAGAGGGTCCTGCAGCTCGTGCAGGGGTTCGTGTTGGGGACAAGCTTCTGGAGGTAAGAACCTAAATACTGTGAAGAAGTAAATGCTTCTAATGTGAGTGGAGGGAGGAGTATGGTTTGGTATTTATTTGCATTGTGCTAGTTTGTTGGCCAAATTAAGCATCAGGAGCTGTGCAAGAGTAAAGCAAAATTCCCCTGATTCAAAGAGTTAGTTGTTTAATTAACATTACTGCTAATCTTCTGCTGCTTTATAAGGACAGAAATTGCTCCTGCATTCACTCTCCCCCAACTCTGAAGTGTTGTGTAAACCAGGTGGGAAGAAGTACTCAGCAGTGTGAGTGCCCACGTCCTCAACAGGCTGACCAGCCGGCCTCTACACAGCTGCTTTCCTGTGTGGGGCAAAAGCAGACCTTGTAGGATAACTGCTTAACCAGGGAGCCAGCCATATGCCATACTTGCCTGTCTTCAAATTATTTAAAAACATTATTAATCATACAGGATTGAGATGCATTAGGGAGGGAATAGATGTCACTATAGTGCTGGACAGAGATCAGAGGAATAATGCTCTGTATTTGGGGCACTGGCCTGTGTTTTTGCCATCTAGTGTGGTGTCTCTAGGTATCCTGTGCACTCCTACTCACTGCAGCCTACATATTAGCAGGAGAGGCCTGGGCATTTGCCTGAGTAGATGTTCCAGTCTTTCCCACCACTTACGTAGCAATGACCGTGGTCGAAGTCAAAGTGCTATGTGGTTCTGTAATTAGAAATTTTTATATTGCTTCATGAGAAAAGCTTGAGTCTGGCATTTCAGAAGTTACCATGTTCACTTCTGCAGTTATCATAGGTTTGTCTTGATAATTCCATGAAGTTCAAGTCCAAAAAGAAATAAGTACTTCATCTAGCCTGGTCTCTTGTATGTTTTAGGGCCTTAAGTGCCACCAAGCATCCTTGTGCTGCATGCATCATACTGCATTTTGCTGCAGAATGACTTCCAAAAGGGAGTCAGATCCTGAAGATTTTGAGATGAATGATTATTCCCTTTCCCAACAGTTAAATTCATGGCACCCTCCCATTTCATTTAAAGTAGATCCCTCTTCAGTTACAGCTTTGGGAAAAGACTATTTTTTTTCAGTTCTGATTGACTTCCCATGATTCCCATTCATCTATGCCTCCTGCAAAAGTGGATGTACCCTCACAATATAACTCAGAGATTTGTCATATTCTTTCTAAAAGACTGTTACATGGCTGAGGCACATCAGACTTGGGTTCTGTTCTCATTGTCTATGAATTGTAAGGAATACCTCTTTACGCCTAGACTAGGGATACAGAGCGTTGCTCAGTAATGAATGCTATGATGGGAAGAAAGCCTAAATGCCATGAACTGGAGGAAATAGATTTGAACATCTAGTTTTCAGGCTGAGTGCCAGACAATCTTTCCTGTAAGTGTGTGTTAAAATGAAGTGAGGTAGCTGCTATGAAAAGAAGATTCTTCAGCTTCACGGGCCCCTGCTTTGCATTTCCTCAGTCTTGTGATGTGGTAGGACTTTTTTTTTTTTCTGAAATCAGGGAAGCAAGAGTGTCAGGAATCAGGTTGCTTCCCTGAGAGCTGCAGAACCTGCAAGTACTTTAGTAGTTTTGAATGGAGGGGAAGGAAGTGGGTGTTTCAGGGTAGGAGGAGGTAGATGTCCTTCTAAAGGTGAACAAGAAGTTGTGTCCACCTGAGTTGTACTGAGATTTGTTGGGGGAGACAGTTCTGTGTGAGTGGTTATCTGTCTGGGAGTTTGTTGCCTGTGGGGATGATACAGGTGATATGGAGGTTGGAGCTCCCTGTGGGGGCAGAGTTTCTCTGAAAGGGCCTTTACTGTGCTTGGCAAGGGCTGCCCTGGTCTCAGACAGGCGGCACGTGTTGTGGGAGCCTCCTGGGCTGCTGTGCGAGTGCAGAGAAACTCCCTTGCGGGCAGCAGGTGAGGTCTGGGTACCCCTGTGGGAACAAGGTGTCGACCCAGCTCTGCAAGGGATGAGCTGTGCTTTTGCTGGGCAGCAGTTGCTAAGGCTGGAGTTGTCTGTGCAGCTGTTGGAAGAACTCCCCACGGAGGTAAGGGTTGTGCCCGATTCTGTCTGTCCCCAGGTGAACGGTGTGTCCCTGCACTGTGCTGAGCATCACGTGGCGGTGGAAGCTCTGCGTGGATCAGGAAGCTCCGTCTCCATGACAGTTCTGCGGGAGCGGATGGTGGAGCCGGAGAACGCCATCACCGTCACACCGCTGCGCCCTGAGGATGACTACAGCCCTCGTGAGAGGCGAGGTGGTCTGCGCTTCCCAGAGCGACCCGAGGGGGCACCTCCCACAGAGAGATATTCCACCTGCCTCATGCGCAATGAGAAGGGCCTGGGCTTCAGCATTGCTGGTGGCAAAGGCTCCACACCCTACCGGGCTGGTGACACGGTCAGTAATGATTCCCTGGGAAGGAAGGTGCTTGATTCCCGAGTCTTGGCACTACTTGTGGGAGCAGCATGGGGTCTTCCTCACCCATGGGCACGCAGCAGGGCAGCATGGCCCTGAGCTGGTGGGCCAGGCAGGCTCTGAGAGCCAGAATCTACTCTTAAGTCAGGGAAGGAGAGAAGTTTATAAGGAGGTGGGGCTGGGGCTTACAGTCCGTGTCAGTGACATTTAATCTTGCTGCTGTCCTCTTGACATGTATTCTGGGCTCTCGGCCACATGGAGGCTTTGCGGCAGCTGGAGGTTTTGCTAGTGACTCTAGAAGCAGAAAGAGGGTTTGTGTGGAGTGAGGAACAAGTGGGAAGTGCCAGGGCAGGGCAGGGGCCTGCGAAAGGTAAAGGGCTGAGACCAGGCCTGGTATCCAGGAACGATTTCGGAAAGCCAAGCCCTGGCGAGGCTGCTCTGACCCTTCTGACTGTGTTTCAGGGGATCTTCATCTCACGGATTGCAGAGGGTGGTGCAGCCCATCGGGACGGGATCCTGCATGTAGGAGATCGGGTCATCTCGGTGAGTATGTGCGTGCAGGAAGGGGTCTGACTCAGCTCCCTGCCCTTCCTCATACAGGGGCTGTTTTTCTGTCACTGAAGCTGGATTTTGGGGGTCCTTTTATCAGCTCCTGAGCCTTCTGGGAGAGCATTTAGTCTTGGTGGTTCTACCCCTGCCTCTGACTGGTGGTGGGTGCAGTTAATGCCTCCCCTTTTCCCAAGCGTTGCGTGTGAGCGCTTCCCTACAGGAACAGCATGTGGCAGTCCAGGCTGTACTGGAGAGACACGATACAACAGCACTGCCCTAGCCTGGTGTCCCTCCAGAGCCTTGTAGCACAGCCTCGGAGGGCTCTGCTGTAGCACAGCATGTGGGGAGGGAAGGCCTTCGGGGCACAGCTGACCGGCTCCCCGCAGAGAGCGGGGTGGCAGGGATCAGTGAAGCGGAGGGAGGCTGCCTGAGGGTGGTGTGGAGCGGGGCAGGGTGTACCGCAGTGCTTCCCCCTGCTTTCATTTGAAACTCCAGCCCCAGTTTCCCTTCCTGTTTGTGCCAGTAGTATGGATCTCACTGCTGCCTCTAACCTCAAGTGTCTCTGCCTAATGTGTCACTTGCTTCCCCTCCTGTGGGGAGAGTCTGCTGAGTCTCCTGACCCTCTTCCTAAGCTCGCATGCTGCCTCCGAGTGAAAGCTCCTGCATCCTGGTGCTGGTGGTGGGTTTCTGATCCAGCTGTTGTGGTAAGAGCACGTGTTACCACAGAGCTGGTGTGAGTAAACACTGATACAGCCTTGTCAGTGCTGGCTTCTGTCTGCTCTATCCCTAGGCTGGGGGCTGTGTTGTATTTGCTCTGGCACAAAATTTTAGTGGAGCTCTGGCCCAGGTCTGACATTCGTATCTTGGCAGGAGACTTGAACTGGTACGGCATCTCTCCTTGCTAATGCTCCCCCCTCCTCCCAAAATCAAACCCTTACCCTGATTGTTGCTAGATAGCCTAAATTATTTTGGTTTTGCTCATCTTTTGATGCTCCACTGGTACAGAGGCATGACTGAGAGGTGCAATTGCAGGCACACAGCCTATCATATGGTGTTGATTTGCTCTACCTGTGGCAAGAACGAAACATAAGATCTCAGAATAGAGTCAAAAGTCAAACCTGTCTCCATCCCCCATTAGCAGCTCTATTTATATCTGTGGGCAGCTTCATAGGAAAATCAGATCTAATTCCCTAGTAGTAGCTTGCAGTGTCTTCAGACTGCAGTGTATGGGCTCAGGGCTTACAGAACTCAGGGCCTTTGTTAGGTTTTAATGTGGATGAAGGCTGTGCTGTCATTAGTCCTCTGACACACCCCGCTGCAATGATGAGTGCAGTATTATTGCATAGGTAGGAAATATGTCTATGCTTGAGACCATGGTCCTCTCCTCTCAAGGATGTTACCTGTGCTGAAGTGTGTAGTCATAAAAGGTTTGGTGCTGAGCATCAGCTGCAGCTCAAATCTGTGCTCAGTTATAATGAAAACAGGAACAAATTATTATCTCCTGGGGGAACACTTACCTAGTCTGGTATTCACATAACTTCCATGCCTTCCAGCAAGTGTCTGACTCACTTCTCCAGCAGCCATGCCTCCTGGTAGCAGTTGCCATTTTGCCTTTCCTACTTGTGGGGTTCACTGCTAAGTGTGATATCCACATAGTGGTAGTGTTACATCCTGAGGCCTCTCATATCTTCTTGGTGATATTTGTACTCAAGAATATCTGCTTGCTGTAAGAGATGCATGAGCAGCTGTGTGAGTTTCACTCTGTCTCTAGTGAAATCTGGTGCCAGCTTAGAGCTGTGGGGCTGCCCTGGTCCAATGATGCTGGACGCTGGGAGAGTATCTGTTCACTTCAAAGCAATGCCCGCATAGCATCCTGTAAATTCCCTCTTTACCATGACCCTCTTGAAGCAGTGATTGCCCATTTTTATTGGAAAGCTTTTCAGGATGTGGTGATTCCTGGGATGTGTAGTGCCAGTTGCCTGTGTTCCCCTGTATCTGCGTGGGGAAAGCAGGAGGGCCCTCATTAGGATACAGGTAGTTTCATAGGTCCAGCAGGCAGAGGCCCATTTCCAAAGCCATAGTCATGCCTCAGTTCTCACTTCGCCAAAGAATTTTTGTTTTCTTAGGAAAAGAAATACAGCACAGCTTCATACTCTTCCCCTGTGCTCTAAATCGTCCTGGACTTCTCTGCAGGGGAAGGACTGGGATAGCTCCTTTTACTTTCTTAAGGGAGCTTTGAGTACATGGATTGAAGAGCCCAGCCTAGATCTCCCTCCAAAGCTAACACCCCACAAAACTCACCAGTAATTGACTACTAACTCTTCAGCTTTCCCCATATTCTAGTGTCTTGAGAGTCATTTTGGTAGTGGAAGACATGGGGCAGGGAGCTCCAAGGGGGGAATGTTGGAGAGTTTGAATCGTGGGATGGGAACCTAGCAGGGAGGCTGCAGGATTCTGAGCAGTGGTTAAGGGCAGCTAGTTTTATGGGTGGGAATGGGAGTAGACTGAAGGAAACTGATTCAGTGGGAGATTTAGGACACTAGTAGCACCAGGCGACACATGGGGGTCCTACTGAGAGCAGTCTGATCACTAAGAAATTTGCCAGAATAATGTAACTCCCTGGCACACAGAAAAATGTGTGGAGCTGGGAAAGGACAGATGACACACTTTCCCTTCCTCTGGGCACTTAGTTAGTCAAACTGCACTGGCTGGCCTTGTTCTCTTGCTAAGCAGAGACATAGCAATAAAGGCAACTGAAAGCTAGCTGTCCAAAACCTGGGAAGGCATCATGATTGCCAGGTAATGGAGAAGTTAATGAGTAAAATGCCATCATGGGCTGTTATATGTGATATACTTCTGATTTGGGGAGTTCCTGTGTCCCTGTTCACTGATCCATGGAAGTGCCACTGTATACTTTCGGTCTGACCAAGTCTGACCATTCTCATCTTCTTGTCAGTGGCAGAAAAATAACAGAGGGGAATGCGTGAAGTCAAGAGTGCATGCTGCTACAGCAGGTCTGTCTGTGGAGTATGTTGGGCCTTGATCTGGTGATAAGAACCTAAAGGCCAAGTCTCTTCTGCATGTCATCTTTGTTAAAAATTGGTGTATCTGGCAGACGGGAGGACCCAAAGGCATGCTCCCTTCCCAGTCCACTGGACACAAGGCTGCTGCTTTTCCCCATTCCCAGGTCCAGTCATTAGGAAGGCTAAGTGCAGATTCCAAAGACGGAACACACAGCAGACGTGGCTGGCCACAGATTTACACAGACAAGAAGGGGGGGGGAGGGGGGCAGTACCTTTACAGGCGCACACATAAACACAAACAGTCCTCATAGGGCATGAACAACACAGACAACTTAATCCTGTTTCTCCCTTCTGGCTAATCAGGTTTAAGGTTTGCTAGTAGAATGTGCACTCAAATCACATAAATATTCATGTTTGCAGGTCTCTTCAGTCTCTAGCCCAAGCATCAAGTTCTTCAAGGCTCTTTGGTCAGACCCTGAGCCTTTTATCCAGTTTCTGGGCCAGCTGTTGGGTCTTCCCACATTTTGCATTCCTACTTGCTGGCTAGTCCAACTTGAATTTTACTAGTAGATCTAGCACACATACCCAGAATAGAGAGCAAACTCATACAGTAAATACAAACAGAGTTTGATAAAAAGATAGAGCAGGCTATGGTGATCAGGTACAGGGCTTGGCCAGACAAGCATACTGACCAGCAACCTGCTTGTGTGTGATCAGCCTCTTTTATTTTCCATCCTCTCCATTTTCCCATGCTTGTTCCTCCCCTTTCCTCCTTGGCCACTCCCCTTTCCCACCTGTGATCCTTCTGCTAAAAATCCCATAATAAGTTTTGCACATTCCCGCAATCCCCCTTAAAACTTCCCGTAGCAAGTTTGCTGTTTCCTGTGAGAGCTGTTCTGGTAACCCATGGTAATCTTGATTTCCTCCACATATTGATTACCAAGTTTTTGGTCACACTTCTTTAACATTACCATTTGAGTGATTCCTTTCATGATCCATCCATGAGCGTCTGGAGTCTTGTTTCTGTTATCTGTTATTAAGGTTTGGACACCTGTGTGTTTAATTTATTATCTTTCCTGCTTATTGCCTTGTCTCTTATGCTCAGCAGCCATTACCCAGGTACCTTTATATCCTTCCTCTTCCTGCATGCATGTGCAGGCTGGCATGCCTTTGCATCCTTCTGTTTGTCCTCTACAGTCGGTGCTAAAGGTGTGTCCTTGGGGACAATCCTCTGAGTAGAGGAGATGCTGTGAGGCTGAGTTTTCTGTTTATGTCCAATGCAGCATAGGGCTGTCTTGCCTGTCGTGTTACATGTTGTAAGGGGAGTAGCACACTTGACTGTGGATGGGATGGGGGGAGGTCGGGTGAGGGTGGTGGTGGTGTTTATGGAGGTTCTGGACAAAGCCTTTGTCAGACTGTATGCAGTCAGCTTTGTCCAGAAACTGCTTTCTTGGAAGGAGCTGGGGAGTAACTACAATACTTCTAGGAAGCAGACAGTGAGGAATCAGGCTACAAAATCCAGTTCCTGTGGCTGTTACAAAGTCACGTTATTATTTCATAAGCTGATCAAACTCCCATCTTGACAGCTGTTATTTTCGCATCCTCATTGTTCGTTTTGGAAAGCTTTTCCAGAACCTAAGGACTAGAAACCTTTTAATTTTCAGCTTCAACTTTTTCATGGCAAGTTTTGTCCTTTTGGCAGTGTTCTTCTAGCTTAGCTCTCCTCTCGATAGTTTGTCCCTCATGCATTCATGGAGAATAGTCACATCCTTTCTGGTCCTTTGAGTTTCTAGGCAAGCTGTTTCAAATCTTCATTTTGTAGTAAAGGCTCTCTGTTCCCCTGCCTGTTGTAGCAGCTTTTCTCTGCACATCTTGTTAACTTACGTTAGATAATTTTTTTGTGTGTGAAGGATGAGAATAGTATACAGTTTTTCAGATGAGTTCTCTTCGATGCCTTGTATGAATGACATTGCTGCTTCCCCGTATGTACTGGAAGTACCTCTTTGTCTGAAGCATTATATCTTTCACTGATATCACAAAACAACTGTAGTTGTATTCTTCAAATTATTTGGTGTAGCATATTGCATAAAGTTCTCTTGTCCAAAAGAATTCTAGTTTTCCTTTTGTGTCAGCCAGTCAGTCACTGTGGACTAGCAGAGTCTCAGTGCTTCCAAGTCTTTTTGTACCTGGGATACACTTCTTAGGGCTTAAAACTGACATCTTCCCCAGACTGCCATGACCTTGTCCAGCATGGGCGGACAGCAGCCCAGTGGCCAGTGACGGGTCCTGTCACACATCAGATCGTGCTCTTCAGTGCCCGTGTCTGGGCTTTGAGAGTGATTGATAAGGGCAAATGGCCTAGTTCAAAGGCCACTGATGCTGTGGCACACTAGTGTGTTGTGGCATTGCTTCTGGGAGTCACTGTTTTGTCGTCTTCCCACACTGAGATATTTGGACCCATTCCTTTAATGCAACCTCTTGGGCTTCTTTTGTTGTGACCTGGTAGGAAAGCTGAAATGCAAAGCCAAGAAGGAGTGACAGGTACTCTCCTGGTAACAAGTGAGCCACAGCACAGTCTGGGCAATAGCTAGGTTTGTAGTGCTCCAGGAGGTGGAGTATTGTACTTGATCTTCATGGTCCCCTGGAGCATCACTGATGCTGTTGGAGCTTGGAGGTGTACAGGGAAGGTGGGAAAAGGGCTGGTAAGCTGTCTAGAAAGAGGATTGTGGTCAGGTAGGAATGAGCAGGTGCCTGTGTCCCTTTACCAGATAGGAAGGAGTGGGGTAAGTTACAAAGTGCTTTGGGGAACAGACTTTTGAGAAGGGGCAGTGTTCCAGCAGAATGGGGTCCCTTAGGGTGCTTGGCAAAGTGCTTAAAATGACAGGGTGTACTTGGGTGATGGTCTGACACTGAGTTTGCGGGTTGTTCTAGATCAATGGGGTAGACATGACAGAAGCCAGGCATGATCAGGCAGTAGCGCTGCTTACCGCATCCTCCCCCACCATCGTGCTGCTGGTAGAGAGAGAGGGTGCAGAGCAGCTCAGCGAGGGAGACTCGCCAGGCGTGCCACGAGTGCGCATGCACTCCCCACCACCGCCTCCCAGCCATGGGGAGAGCCCACCGGAGGAGACGCCTTCGCTGCAAAGGAACCATCTATCTAAAGGCCTGGAGGATCAATATCCCATTGAGGTGAGTCTGTCTGTTGCAATATGGGATAGTGTAATCTTGGGTGGTTTTCATTTGAAAAATTGGTAGTCTGATGAGGGCTGGCCCACTGTGTTATCAGGGCATTGAGAAGTAATGGGGAACCTCCTTGTCCCGTGGGTGCTTACCTTGTGCTCACTCATGCAAAACATCCCTGACTCCATGTTTTTAAGTGTTTGTGCTTCTTTTGTGATATCCCTTATTCCCTTTGACTTTGCTTCTTCTTCCCTTAAGGAAATTCACCTTGTAAAAGCAGGTGGCCCCCTGGGACTCAGCATCGTAGGAGGCAGTGACCATTCAAGCCATCCGTTCGGGATTCACGAACCAGGTGTCTTCATTTCAAAGGTAGAGTCCTGTGTGAGCAGCGTAACAGTGGACTTTCCTGAGCTGTTTAATTATTGGGGTTAAGATGAAGGATTTTAATGCAAGAGTCTGATAAGTACAGTATAAATTTAAAAAAAGGGGGGGGGGGATGGGAGAGGGATGTGTGCATATGTAAAGAGTTAGCTTATAGAACTAGACATACTGCTGCTGTTGTAGAAATCTAAATGGCATGTAAAAGCCTACAAACCTGTATAATTCACGCTGAACTGTTTGGGGAGAGTTAGCTTTTGAAACTGCTGACCTTATGTTAGATTTTAATGAATCCTGGAAATATGCAGGAGTTTCAGAAAACCAGTCATTACTCAAAGTGTTAGTGGGATGAATGTGTAACTGCACAGAAAAACAGAAGTGCTCTTCTGCATTCAGGCCAGTGTCCTTCGACCCCACATTCTCTTTCCAGTGGTGGCATTAGCTGATGCTATTTAGAGACAGCACACAAGCTGGCCACTTGCTGCAGCTCATTCCCTTCGCAGTCCCACACATCCACACTCGTTGGATTAGGGATGTTAGAGAGGATATCCCTGCCCAGCCCCTTCTGCATCCATATGTCTCTTGTCCCTTGAACATGGTGAATCTGTCTCCTCTAAACCCATGGCTGCAAGTCCCAGAACATCATTACCTGTCACCTGAAGAAGCACTCTGATCTGCTCTGAACCAATGCCCCACTGGTTACACTGAGTGCTCCTCCATTCTTGTATTGCCCATTAGAAGTCCTGCATTCAGCTTATTCACCACCTTCAGTGTTGTAAACCTCATTCATTCTCCTTCCTCATATTTCTCTCCAAACTCAAGAGTTGTGGCCTTCATTTCTCCTTGCAAGGTGCTGCTCCATCCCCTCATTATTTTAGTTGCTTTTCTCTCTGGACCTTCTCTAACCCCACTATGTCCTTCTCAAGATGTGACATCACAGGATCATTCAAGTTGGAAGGGACCTGCGGAGGTGGTTTGACCTCACTGAAAGCACACGGCCAGCCTAGATCAGCTTGCTGAGGGTCTTGTCTAGTCAAGTTCAGAGTATCATCAGAGATGGAGATCTCACAGCCTCTCTGGGCTCCTCTTCCAATGTTTAACTACTATTATGGTGAACATTTTCTTCCGAATATCTAGTCAGAATTTTCCTTGCTCCAACTTGGATCCTGTGCCTCTTTCCCTATACCGCTGTGTACCTTTGAGAAGGGCCTGGCCTCTGTTTTCTCTGTACCGTTGTGTTAGGTAGTTGAAGACAGCAGCAACATCGCCTTTAGCTTTCTGTTCTCAAGAATGAAAAACCCCAGGTCTCCCTGCCTCTCTTTGTACAGTGTATTCTCTACACCCCTGTTCATCTTCTTGGCCCTCCGCTGCACTCATTCCAGTTTATCAGTGTCTGTCTTGTACTCCAGATGTAATGTCACAAGCACTGATTAACGGGGGATGATCACTTCCCTAAACTCACTGGTTACACCCTCCACTGTTGCAAGGGCACACTGCTGACTTAGCTGTCTTTCACAGTACACAGGATCCAAGCCTCTGGCCAGCAACAAGCCTCCTGAAACAGCAAGTTTGTTTGAGAGATGTGTGCCTCTGTCCCTTGCAGTAGTGGTTTCCAGTAGGTTTTACCTGACACTTCCTGTTGGCGCTGACATGTTGTTGTGGTTTAACCCCAGCCAGCAACTAAGCACCATGCAGCTGTTTGCTCACTTCCCTCCCACCCAGTGGGATGGGGGAGAGAATTAGGAAAAAAAAAAAAGTAAAATTCGTGAGTTGAGTTAAGAGCAGTTTAATAGGACAGAAAGAAAGAAAAAAAAAAGACAATAATAATAATAAAAGAATTAGAATATACAAAATAAGTGATGCACAATGCAATTGCTCACCACCTGCCAACCGATGCCCAGTTAGTCCCTGAGCAGTGATCCCCCCAGGCCAACTCCCCCCAGCTTGTATACTGGGCATGACATCACATGGTGTGGAACACCCCTTTGGCCGGTTTGGGTCAGCTGCCCTGGCTGTGTCCCCTCCCAACTTCTTGTGTCCCTCCAGCCTTCTTGCTGGCTGGGCACGAGAAGCTGAAAAATCCTTCACTTAATATAAGCATTACTTAGCAACAACTGAAAACATCAGTGTATTATCCACATTATTCTCATACTAAATCCAAAACACAGCCCCACACTAGGTTCTATGAAGAAAATTAACTCTATCCCAGCTGAAACCAGGACACATGTGGTTCATTCTGGGATGGCTCCAGTGCCTCCTTTTGTGTAGTTTGTCCTCATCTGCTACAAGGCACTATACCTATTTTTAGATGCATGTCAGTAGAGAGAAAGGCTCTTTGCTCTGTCGCCAGCAATCTCAAGCTCCCAGCCTTCCCCAGCTTGGGACCCTCTGCCATATGTTCAAGCATAGCTCCTAGCTGACCCTTCTTCTGTACAACGTGGGATTTGGACTCCCCTCTCTGCAGGGTTTCTGCAAAGAGCCTGTTGCTGTCCTGTTCATTTTCACTGACACTGTGCAGTATGCTCATCTCATCCTGTAGCTTCTTCACCGGCCAGCTCGGCACCTTGAGCAGAGCACACCTTCCGCTGGTGAGGCCACCACCAGCCTCAGGGAGAGGTCCCAGACACTCCTATAGCCCAAGACCCTGAAAGCTGCATCCTTCCTCTAAAGCGCATGGGATATTCCGGCTGGTGCTGGGGACCTTACCCTGTGGCATATCACCATCATCCTTGCATGGTCCTCAGCACAGTTTCTGGGTCCCCTTCTGCTCTGCCTTTTTGTGAGCAGAGAACTGAACAGTCCTGGAGATTTGGGTGATTCTGTCTGTCTTGGTCTAAGTACCCTTTCTGATGATGCCCAAAATTTTGTTGGCTTTTTTTTGCCCCTTCCTGCATGTGGAACCCATGATTTCAGAGAACATGTGACAAAGTCTCTAGGAACTTTCCTGAGTTACTGTTTCTGAGTTCAGTGTTGTGTGTGCATGGTTTTAGGTGTTTTTCCGTAGATTCGTTGTCTGTGCTGAAGCTCATGCCATGTCCTTTTGTCCAGTTTTCTTGACCCCTTTTGAAGTTCACCACCACCAGGGTGGTATTTGGCTGCTTAGAACAGCACAGTATCATCTGCAGACCTGGAGATTTCACTGTTCACTACCTTTTCCAGGTCACAGGTGGACATGCTGAATAACACCAGTCCTGCACCAATTGCTCAGGAACCCCACCAGTGAATCTTTTGTGTCCTGAGCAGCAGCTGTCCAGACCTGCCCTTTGTTTCCTCTCCTTTAACCAGCTTTCAGTGCATTAAGATGGCCTTTCCTCCCATCCAGTGGATATGGCTTCTCTAATAGCCTTTAGGTTCAGACCTTGTCAAGGGCCATTTGGAAATCTAGAAGTTATGCCTACCAGACTCCTTCCTTTGTGTGTTCATTGTTTTTCTCAGTGCTTCAGCAGGCCAGTGAGGCAGGATTTGCTTTTACCAAAGCCAGACTAACTCATTCCCAACAAACCCTGCTTATCCACATGCTCACAGATCTTACTCTTTCTTTGTTGACTCTATTGTTTTACCAGGAATAGAAGTTAGGTTTCTTGGTTAGTAACTCTGTAGTTCTCAAGATCCCCTCCAGAGCAATTCTTGACGACTGGAGTTGTACTGACACTGTCAGTCCTGGTACAGTGGCCATTTGTAATGGTAGATGATGCACTTCTGACAATGGCTCTGCAGTTTAACATTTGAGTTCCTTCAGAGTTCTTATGAGAAAGCTGTTTTCTGGTTACAGTCACAGGCAAAATAATGGAAAAGCTGACAAAGGATTGTTACAGATGAAAATGATAATATGAGACTATAAGAACATACCGAATGACACCTTAAAGCAAATCTTACTTCATTCTTTGTCACTATTCACAGATATGTTACGTCTTGGAGAACTTTGGTTGCAGAGAGAGAAGTCAAAACAGGCCTCAGAGGATGTTGGAGGATAGCCTAGGCACACAACCAGTGTCTCTCCAAGGACAAATGGAATTTCCTTCTCTAGTTTTAACATTAGTGATTCTTTGTAGGTCATTCCCCGTGGACTGGCATCTCGCAGCGGTCTCCGTGTAGGGGACAGGATCCTGGAGGTAAATAGCATTGACCTGCGCCACGCTACCCACCAGGAAGCAGTGAATGCCCTGCTCTCCAACACTCAGGAGCTGACTATGTTAGTAAGGCGAGATCCGCCACCACCTGGTATGCAGGTAGGTTCTGAGTAAGAGAACTGGGGGAAATTGCACCTTTCTTTATAGAAGGATCACTTTTGAAGGCAATTTCTTATCTAGCTGGAAATCTGGGACTAGGGTACAACCAAACTTCTAGTTGAAATTTCCTTCTCTTTTGGTAGAATCCAGTCTCTTCTAAGTATATATCCAGTTGAGGACTGTGGAGGGTCTCTTGCCATGCCCATGGTGATAACTGTGATCAGAGAATGATCAGATTTCATGAAGACCAGACCTGAACAGGAGACAAATACAGAAAAGGGCAGAGCCTCATCAGAAGGAATAAACTGTGCCAAATGAGTGAAAGGTCTAATTCAGGTCCTTTTCAGGGTATTTAGAATATGGCCAGCTACTAGGAGTGTTTCCCTAACAATTCCAGTCTGAACTTGACCCAGAAACAAGGATACCTTTTCTGTGTTTACAGGAAATATGCATTGAAAAGGCTCCAGGAGAAAAGCTGGGCATCAGCATCCGGGGTGGAGCAAAAGGTCATGCTGGAAATCCATTCGATCCCACTGATGAAGGCATCTTCATTTCTAAGGTACCAGACCACTAACTCTGCAACTTGGTTGCATGCAAGGACTGCTAGGGAAAAGAGTGATCCCTGTGGAACTTGTTCGATATACTCTCTCCACTTTTCACTGGGTACATCAATTCTCCGGGAGTATTCTCCACCCACTGAAGGAGGCGCATCTGTTTCATGTTTCCTCCTCTAGAACAGCTACAAAATTTCTTCTTTCATTTTCTATGTTTGCTTTTATTTTGCTTTGCATTTCTTCTCTTGCCTTTTTTTCTGTGACATAAACCCATACATCTTTCCTTTTCCCCTCCGCTCCTATTGCTTCGCCAAGTGCTTGCGGCCTTCCTGCCCACCCAAACATGCATGCTCTTTCCTCCTTTGATTGAAAGCATTATGAATTGCTTACCTTTCCTCCTGTGCCACGCACCGTGTCTGTAATTTTGTTCCCTTTCCTTTGTAAATGACTGCTTGTGTGCATATTTATTTGTCATGTCGCTTTTCCCCAAGAAGTAACACATGTTTTCTTTTCAACAATATACTGTGTATAAGCTTATGCTCCTCCTGACCCTTGCCAAAAAGTATTGCCGCCTCTTTCTTGTTAGCAACAGAGCATAGTGTTAAGTGGTGTAGTTTTTGGTCTTGCTGCTGACCAAAGGGGAATTCTGGATGTCACTGGTTGCCTCTTTAGCTGGTATGGTAGGGTAGAAACTCGGCTCTAGCTGTAGAGGTCTTAATCCTTGCTGGATGGTGGCTACTTTCAAAGAAAGGGAATAGTCAACATTTGTTACTACTTGGATATAACTTCTTTATCTGAGTTCTAAAGTTAAAAGAGTCTATCAAAGTAATAGTTGCACATTCAACTGCAATATTTGTAATAGCTGTAAAACAAAACCTAAGATTATTGTAACCTACAATTATTTTTAATGATTAAGTTTGGTTTTGGTTTTATCTCCTTCAGTGTTACAGCATTTAGGTGTTTGGAAGGCTTACATTTTAGTCCCATTGCACGGTTAGTTTACCCCCCCCCCCCCCCCTTTTTTTTTTTTTTAAATAGTATTTGTTTTGGCCTGTAGAGAACCAAAGTACTGAACTTGTCTGCTCTCCCTTCAACTGTGTTACTTCAGCTTGATATCTCTTCTCGGTCCTAACCAGAGTGTTCTTCCTGCTTCTCTTATTTTGTCTGTGTATTTCCAGTAACTGAGAGACAAAGCAGTGCTTTTTCTTATTCCTCCGCTTTGGACGTCTGATTACTACCTTCTTTCTCTAAGTTTTTCTTAATTTGCATTTCCATTGAGTCCCTTAATTGTCATTTTTTAAAAACTTGTAATCTGATTCTTCCTTTTTAAAACCTTCTTGATGAAGTGTTACAAGTTGAATACTATGAGAAGTATAAATTATATCTACAATTTGAAATTCATGATCTGTCTCAATGGGGATAATTCAGTGTCCCTCAGTGACATATCAATAATACAGATGACAGTTGGCATTAAGGACATTTTTCTACATTAACTTCACCTCCTCCCATTATTTCTGGGTGTTCTACTGTCACACTTATGCACTTGCTCTCCCTGGAAAAGAAATTGTGAGTATTCGGTCTTTATCCATTCAGCTGCATGTGACCACTTTTGTGCATGCACACGCACTCACACATACTTAAATGTTTTCCTTTACAGCCCTGAAGAAATTATGTGTAGGCATGCATGGCTGCTTTCCCTCCCTCCAAACCTTTTTTTTTTTTAAAAAAAAAAAAAGCATGCAGCATTTTTTCTCCTCTTTTTACAGGTACTTTATTAAACATATATCCGTCATTTTTTCTCCAGAACAGCTCTCATAAATCAAATAAACACCCATACAGTTGGTTTGTTTGGGGTTTTTTTCACTCTCTGATCCCAGTAATATGTGGTGTGCAGTAGTTTTTTCTTTCTTTCTTTCTTTCCTTCCTCTGATGTTATTTGTGCCTCCATCCTACCTTGACAACCAGTCATGCATGTCCTTGCATTTCCCCCACCCAGCAACCAACTTTGTGTGCCCTTGTGCTCTCCTTTATGTTCGCCATACATCTACAGGCTTTGCTTGAGATCCCTGACATTGACGTATTCTTTCTGCGAAGCCCTTGTGTAGCACTGGTCACAATTCTCTTTGTAAAGTGTAGTCATGTTGGTTCTTTTGCTTTGAGACTGGGCCTTTGAATTGAAGCTGTTCGTTTGTCTCTGGTGTTCCCAGTGAGGTCTGTCTGTATACCAAAAGTACCAAGGTCTTAATTTGATCTAGGTTGACTGTGTGTACATCCCATTTTGTTCCAGGCCTTTTGGTTTCTTAGAAAAAAGCAATGCCCATTTGGTGATTCTGTTCCTTTCCCTAAGGCACTTTAAGTTGTATCCTTTATTTCTGTCTGGTTCCTGATAGTAGCTTCTCCTATTGCCATTGTTAAATTTTTTTCTCACTTCCCCAGCTTGCATATTTCTCCTGAGCCTCATGTTTGCATGTGTTTGGGTTTTTGTGGGGTTATTTTTTGTTTTTTTCTTTTCTTTCACTTTGTACCCACAGCATGTCCCGCAGTCTCTCTTCCCTGTTCTGAAGGGGAAAAAGAGGAATAAAACTCTTTGCTTTTACTGCCTTTGTTCTCGTGGCAAAGTATGCACATTCATTCTCTCCTCAAACATACATTAGTGCTTGCACTGTTTAAGACAAACTCTGGCTTTCATGTGTCTTATCAATATGCTGCATGCAGTTGTTTCCCCTGGTGACAGCTTGTGTACATGAGGCAAGTATGAGTTCTTGTGACATGCTGAGGAAAGAAAATAGGAGTTACACATTATTTCTCTGAAAGAGAGGATGGAAAATGACAGACATGCGTAACTTGTTACGCCTGTTTACCACAAAGACAGGGAAAAGTCTTTATGCCTCATTTATCTTTATCTACAAAAATTATCCTTATGCTTGCATTTTCTGTCTCTCTCCCCCAACAAAAACCTATTACACTTCCCTTTCTGTGAAGATAAATCATAGATGCGAGAGCTTTCTTTCTCACCTGCTTCATGACAAAACAAAAGCAGTTTCTTTCCTTGGGACAACACATTTCAAATACAGATTCTTTTTATCTCCGATAAGAGGTTTTTTTTCACACCTGTTTCCTCTACCAAACTGTACATGTTCTTCCTTTTCTACCCTCTCCGTAAGTATATATGAGTACTTCCAGATGCTTTCCCTGACATGTAGCCACAGCCTTTTTTCCCTTTTTCCTTTGTATGCTGTCCTCTCTCATTCCTTCTTCCTGATACTCCCCATGCTCTATAGTCTTCTCTTACCTCCTTACATGATATCTTGATTCACCCCATTTGTTATAGGTGAGCTCCTCTGGGGCTGCAGCCCGGGATGGCCGTCTGAAGGTGGGAATGCGGATCCTGGAGGTGAATCATCAGAGTTTGCTGGGAATGACACATACAGAAGCAGTGCAGATACTCCGAAGTGTGGGTGACGCGCTCCTTGTGCTAGTGTGTGATGGCTTTGATCCCAAGGCTGCAGCTGCTATTGAGGTGAGAACTGAAGTGCAGGGTGCCCTTGTACTGGCCAGTACCACAAGAGGATCCCACTTCTTTCTTCTTAGAAGATTGCTGGATTTTTCCAACCTTTTGCTGTAGTTGTTTTTTTTGTTGTGGGGTTTGGGGTTTTTTGTTGGTTTTGTTTTTGAAGTCCCAGATTTCAAAGTCTGGTCTCCTGCTATATGAACTGCAGGTGGTTGGCAGTTTATAAAAGCAATAGTCTCTAAAGACTGTCTCTCTCCTGCTGATTGCAGAACTGTTTCACAATATCACTGCACTGGTTAGAAATGTCGTTTTCAAGCTAATTTTCTCCAGGCTACTTACGCCTATTTTTTCTTGTGCCAATGTTATATTTAAAGTAAATTGCCTGTCTGTTTATTGGTGTTTGCCTTTCCCCACAGGGTAACACCTACCCATAGCGATCCTGTGCTTTCTAGGTTTTCTTTTTTCAAGGCTTACTAAGTAAGCTTTTTTTATTCTCCACTAGAATATGTACCTAATCCCTGGTCACTTTATCCCCTTTCTGTACCTGTTTCAATTTAAATTCATCTTTCTTATACCTGAAGTTCCTTGAGTAATTGACAGCTGAAATAATGTTTCAAGTTGTGAAAGAGTTCTGACTTAATTAGGATGGTCTTGGTACTCTGCATCTGTGAGCCCAGGATATGGAATTTTTTTGTATGGCATGCTGAGCGCTTCCACCATGTTTTTTGCCTTTTTGCTTTGTAGATGTCCCCAGGAATTATTGCAAACCCTTTTGCTGCTGGTATCGGACGCAAGAATAGCCTGGAAAGTATCTCTTCCATTGATCGGGATTTAAGCCCTGAAGAACTGGAGATCCTACAGAAGGTGGGTATTCTGGCTACAACTGGGAGAATGTTAGGCAGTGGAAAAAATTTATGAAAAACTCTAGTGTCTCCCTTGGTGCATGGAGTCTGCAACATAATGGGTAGTGTACTTCCTTTTTATGGGATGAGCAGGTCCCAGCACTTTCATCAGGAACACACTAGGACGGGACTCTGAAACATTCATGAGGTTACAGGTGCTCCGAGTGAGGAGAGAGCACTGGGTGAAGCGGCTCTAACTTTGGTCTCTCCTAGGAGATGGAAATGGTGAGAGAAGCAACTCAGTGGGAGAGAGAAGAAATGGAGAAGGTGGTGAGAGATTTTTCACGTAGCAGAATCTGTTCTGACAGTGGTTCTGCCAAGCCTGTGAGCCCTAAGGAAAATGCCACAGATTATCTCTATCCTATTGTTAATGCCATGGGGGGCTTTGGGCCTTCTCTCTTCATAGTGCACCGCTCAGTTATTCTAGCTGCTTTTTGGCTTTGCCATATCTTCCAATGTACCTCTTTGGCGGTACTCTTCTGTTATTTGCAAAGTTCATCTTTGTTACTTGCTGGTACATTCTGGCCAAGCTGCAACTTTGAGAAAAATGGCATATGAGCTTGGAAGTCCCACAGTTCTCTCGGTACAGCACTCCATGCCCTGACAGAGCTTTTATGAGCAAAGATGAGAATGCACAGCTCAAAATTGCCCCGAATTGAAGAAGTGGCACTGTTAATCAATCACGAGTTTGTGCTCTTCAGTTTACATTATCATTTTTCTTATTCATTATGAGAATTTTGTATTTCTGCCCACTATTTCAGCCTTTCACAGAAATAGATTAGCAGAGTCAAGCCCCTCGGGGACTTGGGTTTTCTAGTTATCCCACTTAAAACTAATTTATTCAGTCAGATTCTTTTGGAAGATGAGAGAAAATTGAATTTTTCAGTATTGTCACTTAGGAATCTGCTCTCCTGGCAGAGCAGTATGTGTACGTTTTGCAGGTGTTTCTTCAGGCTTCCAGTTTAGATATACCTAATATTTCTCTAGGTTCTTTCTGTAGTTGTAATCACTCAGGTTTTTTTACATTTGCTACCCCACAAGGTTGTAGTTATATTGGCAATTCTGGATGGAGGTGAGCTTTATAATTTAGCTAACACTTGAGATTTTACTTGTTTTGGAAAAAAACAGTCAAGGTTTTGAATAGACAATGGCACAGACTACAGTCCATGAACAGGAAAATGAACAAGAAAATGGCCGTATGACCTTCCAGGCGTGCAATATATATAATCATTAAATACACACATATATTTCATATTTGTATAATCCTACTCTGCCTTCTGTCAGTGACTGCAATGGGCTACGCAGGGTACAATTTTACAAAAGACTGGGGTAGAGAGACAAAAGGGGTTCAGTGTGTTGCAGACTCCCTTTGGAAGCTTTGATTTACCTTTGCTGGCCTACAGCTTAGATCGGTGTCAGCATGTGCAAGAATAAGACAAGGGATTTCTGTCCTAAGTATCTGCAAGGTGTTCTGGTGGTGTTTGAGATCTATACTTAGATGGGAATTCTGCCAGTGGAATGACCTTCTAGAATAATCTTCAACCTGATTAGTTGAAGATGTCCCTGCTCATTGCAGGGGGGTTGGACTAGATGACCTTTAAAGGTCCCTTCCAACCCAAACTATTCTGTGATTCTATGAATAATTTAGGTAGGAAGGGACCTCTACAGGTCACTTGGTTCAGCTCAGAGCAGAGCCAATTTAGATCAGATTTAGGTCTTTCCTATAAAATATCTTGTTCCTTGCTTAGGAAGGAACTGAGGGTGGTTTGTTGTGGTTTCAGAAAAACTGATTTTGTAGTGTTACTGTTACAGCAAAAGGTATTCCTATCAGTTTTATGTTGGTAGCATGTGGATTTGAATATTCTCTAGGAGACTTCAGGTACTATGAGTCATTATCAGCATTTCTAACACCTCTGGATAAACCAAGAAGAGCAATTCTGGCTCCAAAACCATGCTACTCTGTCTGAGCAGGTTGCATTAGCTCAGTCTTAGGTAGATAAGGCTTTTCCAAAATTTATGCTGAGATTACTTTAAAACACTCCAGAGACTTTGTCAAAAAAACAGAAAAACCTTTATGATTGGTGATGCAGCCTTGGCCATATCTCATTTCAAAAAGTGCTGATGGTATTATGATAGCTTTTTATGGAAAATTTGAACTTGAAATTTTATTAAAATGGTTAATATAAAAGAAAAAAAACTTGGCAATAGCTAGTCATTCAGCTATCAGTAATATTTCAAAACAACAGTGGGCATCTCATAACAAATATCATTATTCTTCCTGGAGGCTGAACAATACACAGTAATCATGGCTCATCTTTCTTGGATGTTTTATTTTTGATAGATTTTTAAAGCAATATTTTGAGGTTGCAGTGACGTGTATTTAGGGACTTCTAAGGTATGTATTCCTGTATACTGCCTTTTTTCTTGCTATAGTGTGGCTTAGTATAATTACAATGTTGTCTGTCCCAACCTCTGAAGAGCTGAGAAGTAGGCCTGTAGCCTGGTGATCAGCAGAGACCAAGAGTCTCCTCCAGAATTGCCTGTGCCTTTAAAGGATTTCATATTTTTTGGTGCCCCTTCCATTAGGGTACTAGGAGGAGGTAGCAATGAATGCTCCAGACTTGTCTGACGTCTTGGGATCCATGGCCTGAGACCCATGCGCAAAGACACGTTTTTCTGCTGTTGCCTTTTAGTGTGACCTTGAAACTGGGATTCTGTCTCTAATACTGGTTTTGATGATTAAATTTGTACCAGTGATGGAGCCAGCACTGTATGGTAGCCATTGTAATGCCGTAGGAAGTTCCCACCTCAGTGCCAGATGCTCAGTAATACTATTCATGTCACCATTTTTGGACCATCCTCTAATACTTCAGTGTTTCATGTTTGGTTTTGCACAAGAGTGACAGAGATCAAATGTGCCTCCTTACAGTAAGCTTGTGAATGGAAGAAATGGGAAGAATTTTGGCTTTGCTATGCTCACAGTTAGTCCTGCAGAGGTTTTCAGATACCACTGTTGCCCTCACTCCATACATCTCTCAAGTTCAGTACTTTGATAATTCAGTTTCTAATAGCAGTATTAGTAACTCCAAATCACCATGGACTGATTCACAGTGCATTTCTCTATCCCAACTCTAGAGCTGTACTTATTTTTCTAATCTTAATCCAGAGCTTCTCCAGGCTCCCCAGATGTTGTCAGAGATGAACTTTGAACATTCTGTAGCTCTGTCTGGGCTGGCTGGTGCTCTTGTCTCTTTTCAACTTAAGACCTCAGAGGAGGATCACATACAAGTTTAATATCAGCTTGAACACTCACCTTACAGATAACACTTGTCCAAAATAAGCATAACCAGATTCAGAACAGACTTTAGCTTAAATATCCGTAAATAGCCCTTTGGGTCTTGTGATCCTCCAGAGCATTAGTTTTTTCTCATGATGCTCATTATTGTTTGGAGATCCAAGGGTGTGATGTGGGACACTGATTATGTACTAGTGGTAATGCACAGAAGCTTTTGAAGAGAAGGGCCTAGGTGCTTAGCAGAATTTTCAGTTAACTCCCTCTGTATTTCTCGGATGCCTTTCACCTCCCATCCTTCTAGCCTTGGGACTTCTGGACCATCTGGTTGCTACTGTTTGGGAGGAGCAGCCAGGAGGGTTGCAATGCACAATAGAATGCAAGAACGATGCTGCTTTTGTCCACAGCCCTCACTCTGCAGCATAGGTGCTGGGCAAAAAGTTACAAAAGTATAAATGCACAGAAATAATTCTTTAAGACAAGTAACATATTACTACCTTCCTCTTGCAGCTTGGAAGCAAGCCCATAGCTGGGGCTTATGAGATTAGTCACTGGTCACTCTTACAATATTCCTGTGCTGCGCTGAATGACTGAGAGCTGACCAGCTGATTTTAAGCTCTGCCTTATGCTTATACAATTTCTGTATCTATATATAGTCTTTTGGCTGTGATGCTATAAACAAGCACGTGATTTTTTTAGGTCTTTTTCCTTAGTGACAACTAGGCCTGTGCTCTGTAGATTTGTTTTTTCATTCCCTTCCAGCCTCTCCAGTCTGTGCTCTGTCAAGATGTCTCTTCTCACAATAAGCAATCTTCTCCTTTCCCTTGGTGATGGCGTACCTTGTGCTTGGGGCGGGGGGGGGCTTTAGCTCATTTCACTTTTCCCCAGGATTGACCCTGCTGAGAATCTTAGAGATGTCTGCTCTCTTCCCCTCCTTTGGTGACATCCTGGCCTGTGTTGTACGGGGTGTCCATTCCTGTCTGTTTTGCTGGTGATAACTGAACTCATGCAGAATTCCAGCTCCTCTGTCCCTGGGCCCAACCTATGCGCTGGGTTTCTGCTTGCCCTCTCCTGCCACCAGTGCTGTTCCTGCTCCTTTGTCCCCACTTTGGAGTTGCTGCACAGCATGGTGCTGACGTCTTTCCCTCTCTCTTTGCCTGTGCTGCTTGGATGCTGCTCTGACTCTGTCCTGTCTCATGGAAGGAGTGGATGCGTAGGGAGCGGGAGGCAGCCACACAGCAACTTGAGGAGGAGGCAGAGGTGAGGAGCATGGTGGGAGGGTTGGAGAGTGGCAGAAAAGGGCTGAGCTGGACTTGAAGGCTGGCGATACCTCTAAAAGTGCTCATTCCCTGTAACTTCTGTTCTCCACTCCCCCACCCCCAAAGACTTGACTTTTGAGTGTAAGAAGATACCAGAAGTGAAGAAATCTGTAATGTGATTGAGGAAGGAATGGTTAAAAACAACGGCTTGAATTAGAAAGGCAGACATGCAAATGGGAAGCAAAATCAAATGAAATTATATAATGAGTGTGAGTTAAGGTTGAGAAAAGATACTGTACAGGAATTGTAGATTTGCACTCTCAAATGTCTCCAAATCCAGACTGGAAGCCTTTCTGGATGCTATTTGGAGAAAACTGATACGTATGTCACATTCTCCTCTCCCCCTATAAGGGAGTGGACATGTGCCCATGGGGGCAGGAAGAATGGTGGGGATCTGTGCACCAGTGGGTGACCAAGGGCCCAGAGTGACCTGTTCTCTGCAGTATTTCTCAAGCCTGGCCTCTGTCATGGGTGCCCGTCGTTGTGTTTGGAACAATTCCAGGTTCATTTCCAGGCAATGGGAATTTTCTGCAGAGTTTGGAGATAAGGCCTTGGTTATTACTAGGGGTGGTTTCCTTTTAATTGCTCTTTCTAGTTGATTTAGTTGACTTCTGGCCTGATCTCTTCCTGGTGTTTGTGTTTTTCTTGCTCCCCCCCTTGCCCCTCTCCAGAATATCACCAGTGAACCTTTGAGACTGGACTATCGGACCCTGGCTGCTTTGCCCAGCAGTGGCTTACAGAGAGTCAATCGCACTGTAAGTGAGGGGCTGTTGAGATGTGGGTCCTTGCGTGGGGGAAGCCGTGGTTGTTCTGTTACCTGCCCTCTCCTTGTGCCCTGATGAGACGGATGACAGTGCTCTCTGCAGGGGAAAACTGGGAAGCAGAACTGTGGTAGACTTTGACACTGTCTGAAACAGGAGGCAGCTACAAAAGAAAGATTAGAATAAGAAAATGAGGAGAGCAGAGAGCCAGGTCACTTTCCATTTTGGAAAGGGAAGTGGCCTGTGTAATTGCCAAGATGCAAAGGGAAGTGTCTTGAACAAGGCAGAAAGAACAGCCCAAGAGGAGAGAGGGATACATGTGAATGGGAGAGTGCAGGGGATTTATCATGGAAGGAAGCCCCTACTGAAAGCTGCAGAAGAGGGAGGGGAAGATTCTTCCTGACAATGTGTGCATAGCTTAGGTGTAAATTTATTGTGGGATGTTGTTTAGGAGGAGGGATGCAGTGTGCTGATACCAAAAGTATTAAAAGAAAGTCAAGATCCATCTAGGACTGCAAAAGGCAAAGTGGCAGTGATTGCATATCATGACTTAGCCCTGATATGGCCTTGGATACTCCTGTCCATGACCTGCATTTCAGTCCCTGATATGTAGTGGTGGCTCAGCCAAGAGAAAATCCAGATTTCAGAAACTTCACAGATTACAAAGTCATCCGTCTCTCCTGTGTTGTTTAAAATCTTGCCTCACCTCTCCATCTTTTGCTTCCTTTGGTCATGTTTTATCTTCCCTGCATCGTACCTATTTCACTGGGTTTCTGCCTGCTCCTTCACAAACATCCTCAGTCTTCACGTCCATTTCTTTCCTCCTATTGCAGCAAGACCACCCATTGCTGTCATCATCAGATTCTGCATTCCCATTCTGTTGTTTCAGGATCATCTCTTTTACCATTACTGCCTCCATCTCATTCTATCCAGACAGGTCTCCTCTCCTATTCATCTATCCTCTCATTGGCTTCAGGCCCTCTTGCTCTTCTGCTTTCACCCTGATTAGAGCCCAGCTTTGTCTCATTTTGTTCCTTCCCATACTCCCCAGCTTTTGGGTTTTCTCTCCTGGCTATTCACACAGAAAAGTATTATCGGGAAAAGGTTTAATGTATTTTTAGCATCTCTTAGTGTAACTTAGTAGCTGGAAACAAGGAGAGAGCCAGCCCCACGCAAGCAGCTGGCTCTTTGCTGGACAGCCCTAGTGTTGTTCAGAGCAGAGCAGCATTTGGGAACTTGTGCCTGAGCAGTCCATGTCAGCCCAGGAACGCCTGGCACTGGAATGTGGGGCTGAACATGCTGGAATGCCGGGCTGTATGGGCGGCATCTATAAATGTCCTGTTTCAGGGGAAGGGCCAATTGGTGCCCATGTTTATCTTTTTCCAGCTGTCATTTGCCCAGCCCTGTCTTTGCTCTGTTTGAATAAATATGTCTGCCTAGATCATGAGTACAGGGAGATATGGGCTTTGAGGACAGCAAGGTTCTGGCGTTCTTTCAGGAGCCTATTTGGTGACTGCCTGGAAGACTCAGACACAGGTCAGTCTGGCCAGCAGTAAAGCACGCGGTTCAATTGACAGGTTGTCTATCTCCAGACAGTCTGACTGAATTAAGAGGACTAATGCTATTTCCCAGTTCCCATAGTATTTTTCCTTCTCTTCCTGTCTCTAGGCCAACTTTCTCACCACGTACATTCTCCTCTAAACAGTGTCTACATATCTTTTGTTGTATAGCTCCCTGCAAGGGGGTTGCAGGGCCTTGCTGTTCTTCACACTGTCGAACAGGAGGAGGTGCAGACCTCTGTCGTGACTGCTGTAGATTGTGGGTGGAATTTGTCATGAGGATTCCCCAAGAATTGCCCCTAAAGAAGGGGGCAGATGGTTGTGTATCTTGGATTAATCAGTATTGCTGTATATTGGTCCTTTTGTGAGCAAGATTTAACAAAGGCTTAATGAGATGCAAGCCTGTTTTGTTTGTATACTTTTAAAACCCGAACTGAAAAATTCCAGTTGAAACCTGCATGAGAATGCTCGTCTCAGTGATGCCCTCCGGCTGTGCCAGCTTGTCAGTAACTTGATGTCTGCAGACTACCCAGTGCACTACAGTGTCTGAATACTGCCATCACAGTAATAAAAGAGCTATTACAGTCTCTGTCTCCTGCATAGTACAGGCTTGGAAACCATACCCATGAATGACTGCATCTAGCCACAACAAAACATTTAAAGTCTAGTTTTGCTTTCTGGACTATAAGAAATGGAGAAGATTTTACATCTCTCAGTAGCATGTCACCATGGTTAGTTAATTAACAATCTGCACTTTCTAGTCTGAATTTATTTATCTTCAATTTCTAGCCATTGATTCTTTCTCTGTACTTGTTCATTAGACTTAAAATTAGATTTCTTTCCATGTCTGGGGCGAAGTCATGGATCAGAACTGCAAATGCATTTCTTCTGTATTTGCCTTGGAGGATGCAGGGTAAAACACGATTGTCCTGTCTGCTAGACTGGGGAGTGACAGAGGCAAGGCTGGGAAAAGCACACAGCATTGCCAAAATCTTTGCTTACCCAAAATAGAAATTGTTGCTTGTCTGATAAAAATAGCCCGCTGTGAAGTAGAGGGAGGGAGGCATCCTGCACTGGAATACACTGCTGCAGCAGAAGCGCTGGAGATTAAAACGAGGGGTAGATGAAGCTCAGTTCCAGTCATGTCCATGAACGAAATAGGGATTGTGGCTCCCCATGGACTATCAGACTTCACGCAGTCTTGGTGAGATGCCCATTGTCACAGTGCCATAGAAGTGTTTACTTTTTCCCTTCATGCAAAGCAAAGTAGGCCTTGGTGGTGGGATTCACCTGGAACCCTGGTTGGTCAGTGTTTGTGCTCTTCTGCTCGGCAAGGCAAAGCGGCAGTGGTGTCGGACGGGCCTGGCTGTAGAACCAACAAACCCACTTGGCGGTGGTGGATTGCTGGCAGTGTTTTCGTTACAGCATCCCCAATGAACAGATAAAGTTCCTGACAGTACTTTTTGCCTGGCATAACTTTGTGTGCACTAGAGCTCTTCTAGTGTAGTTTATGGCACTCTGGGAAAAGAAGGTTGGAATTTGGGGTTTTTTTGGTAGGGTTTTTTTACGTTGGAAAGTCACATAGCTACAATAGCAAAATTTTTAAGCGTAGCACAGGCTTCACTGTCTGAAGAAATATGATATGAGCCAGGGCTCTGCCAGCCACTGCTTTGGGTTGGGTTGGGGTTGAGGGGCTAGGGGAGGGCCTCAGAAATTCCTGAGCCTCTCAGCTGCCATTGTAGTCACCAGCCCACCCAGCCCTTGAGAGCTATTTTTGTGAATGCTGCCATGACACAGGAGTTGGAGAATGTGCTCTGAGCAGAAGAGGTCTTTCTGCTCCCCGGCAGGCACTTGGATAGAAGGAGATTTGATCATTGCTCTCTGATTATCTTTGCTTCCCTGAAGAAGGCTTTGGCTGGCGTAACAAACTCTCTTTTATAGTATTAAAAGAGGAAAGGTCAGTGCTTCATCTTGGATAGGTACAGTTGAGCCTAGGCAGAACTGAAGCTCTGTTTCAGTCCTGCCTTCAGTAAGAGCACTCAAAAGGATCTGTGGTCTGTTAGCTCTTTGTTACTTGTTGGTGTGTATTTTGATGAAGTGGGGCCATAAAAGTGTGTTTGGCCATGTAGGTGTGATGGAGATGCACGGGGTAGATGATATGGTGATAACTGTGTATCTGTATGGAAATGCATTGGAGTGAGGTGAGAGGTGTTATTCTGCATGAAAGCGTTGGAATTGCTTGAAAGTATGCTGGGGTCAGACAGTTGATGTTTGGCTATGTGATGGTAGAGTTGAATTGAGGATGTGCTGCAATGAGATGGGAGACGATGTGTGCTTGTGTAGGTTTTGGCAATCAGTTTTGCTAGAGAGCAGCAGTGTTACTGGTGAGCTGCTGAAGTGCAGACTGGATGTGTATGAGAGCTGGAAAAGTGCGGGGAGTGTACCTGTGCCTGTCAACTATTTGGTGTATGTATTGTGTGCTGATAGCAAGGTTCTCTCTTGGAAGTAGCATTCGGGATTACAAGTTTGGTGGTAGAGTAGAAGAGAGGGAGGGGATAGTCGTGTGGGCATTAGTATTGGAATTCTCTCCCCTGTCCTTCAGAATCCACAGCTGCTCTGTATTTTCTCCATCCTCTCCTTTACTCTGTTCTCCTTATTTCTTTCTGATCCTTTTGTTTTCCTCTCAGCTTGTTCTGTATAATAAGGCCAGCTCCAGAATGGAGGGTGACTGCGCTATGCTGTCTCTGCCAGTGGTGCAGGACAGCCGGGATTCATACACAGAAACAGCTGCAGGCCCGATCATCGGAAGCGCAGCTGGCCTTCCTCAGGACCATGCATCACCTGACAAGTGCACGAGCGGGGCAGAAAAGCCCCAGCTAGACAAGCAGGACCCCACGGGTTGCCCCTTGTCCCAGGACCAGATGCCAAAGACGCCAGAGCAAGAGTGTATGATCGACTCTCAGCCGATCCTCTTCAGTGAGAACCCCTTTGTGGTGGCTAACCGCAGGGGGAAAGCAGCAGGCAAGGCTTGCCTGGGGGGCCCGCCCCTGGGCTATGGCAGGGAGGGAGTGCTGAAGACCAACCTTTACTCCAAGGCAAGCAGTCCCACCGCATGCTGTGTGTGGCATGCAGTCATGCAGTTAAGGCCACTTGCACTCTACTAAACCCCTGCGCATGCCCTGGACCCCAGATGCCAGGCAGCACGAGGCCTGGCGGGGGCTCGTCCCACCTAACACATGTGCTTCTCCAGTGTTGCGTGCGGAGGCTGTCAGTCGCTGACGGTCAGTGAGTTGTCTTCCAGCCACTAATGTACCCCAGTTATTGCCAAGTGTGCATGCTGCTGAGCCCCTCTTCGAGGGGAGGCAGTGATGTCAGGCGACTTCCCCAGTGTCTCTCTGGGTGGGTAGGGATCAGGCTAGGAGCAGCAGTGTTCCCTGTCTGCTGTGGTTCTGAGTGGGGAGTTGACAGGGCTTGCAGAAGAATGGCAGTGGTGTCACACTTATGTATCTGGGCCTGAACGAACGCAACTGTTTTTAGACCTCTGAAAACTAAGAGGCAGTGCAGCTGACAGTTAATCTACAGCCCAGGAGCGTGCTGTTCCTTGAAGTGACACGTTACAGTATATCTAGACTTTCAGATTTCAAGGGAGAACTTTGCTTTCTGCTCTGGGAAATCCGTATTTAACTTTCTCACTGCTGCACGGGAAGCCTGTGGCAGAGCAAGGACTAGACCCAAACGTACTATGTTCTAGATTAGCACCACACCACTCTCCCCTTCTTCCTTTCTCTGCCTTTTGGGAAGCCTGAAAAGCAAGAGAAGCAAAACAACCACAAACAAACAGCCCACGCGCAGAGAAGAAAAAGCAAACAAACAAAGCAACACTCAGCTGTAGTTCTCTTAGGTGTTTTTTAGCCTAGTCCTTGGTAAGAATTTGTTTTTCACAGACGTGCAGGCAGATAAGCAATAGAGCAAGGCATGTAGTTGAATATCTGTAACCTCTTGGTATATTGAAAGTCAAAGGCTGTGGTTTGGACATTATAGACATCCAGCTTGAGAGTTCAAAAAAGATCAAAAAAGCAGTGGTCACAGAGCACTGACCCTTTTTGAAGGTAGACTTTATGCCAGATCAGCTATCATCAGTCTGGAGGTGGGTGTCACAGTTAGCTGGAGCTAATCTAATTCTACGTTGCTGTCAGAAGGGATCAGTTCCCCCTGTCTGCATGTTCTCGTCCTGTGCGCTGACACCAGAACTGGAGCAGTCGTGTGTCAGCTGGGTTAGGGAGCTGAAGTCCCTGAAAAACAGTATTGTAGAACAGCTCCTGCCCTGGGGATTGGTAAGGTGCATGTGCTGGCACACAGGAAGACTTGGATAGCAGTAGCCAGAAGCAGGGTGAGCAAGAACACTCTGTAGTGGAGGCATGGAAGTAGATGGGTTGCTGCTGCCGCATTGTCTGTCATTATAGTGCTAAGAAGGGTTAGATGTTTTCTGTGCTCCAATATGAACTTCAGATCCCATCTCCTGGCTTGGTCAGTAGAAATACCATTGCCCAAGGCTTTTTAAATCGTGCTCCTTAATCCTGTGGACAGACTGCAGGTAATTATTGGGACTGCACTCTGTTGTTGTAGCTGTTGGGGCTGGCTGTAGGCTGGCTCATCCTGAGCGCTGGTGATCGTGTATTCCTGTGGAAGGGGTGAGAGCCCTGTCATTCCTATGGTCTGGACTACTCGTAAAGGTCTTACTAGTAGGCCAACATCAATGGATGTAGCTGGCTGGTAATGAATCTTGTCCCCTTTCAGTTGGCAGTGGCTTCTTTTTTGCTCAGTGTCTATACAACAGGAGGTTTGCCTAGACTGTAGCCCAGTCTGTTGAGGGCTAAAGAGAAGTTAGGGGGAGAGGATTCCTGGGGATGTCTTACAAGGCAGAAGGCTTGTAAGTTGGCCTTGCAGGGTGTTTGGATATGATCTCAGTTCCAATGTTTAATGTCATTCCCTTGCTGTTTCTAGTGCTTTTTGCAAGTTTCTACCATGTGGCAGCTGCTGTTGGGCCCAATGCTAACTCTGCTCTCTCACAGTGAGGTGGCCCATAGTTGGCCCTGGGCTGAATGTCAGTGGTCTCCTTTGCCTCCTGGTCTCACTGCTAAGGGAGAGGCATGGAAGTTGCTGCTGTACAGTAACTATCTAGCTTTGTCTTCTCTCTTTCAGGCTCCTGCAGGCGAGTCTGGGACAGGAAATTCCAGGCATGAAGCCCCCTATTCTCCTAGTAATCAGCAGGTGAGACTGCTCCCAGGACAGGCAATATGGGGAAGGGTAGGGAGGCATGCTTCCAGGGCAAGGTGGCACCAGGGCAGAAGGGCAGAGGAAGCCGTGTATGATTTCCATCCTTGAGAGTGATACTTTTGAGGTGGAGGGGTATCCATCACAGGAGGCAGTTAGAGAACTAGGGAAGGAACTCTTCTCTTTCAAAGTATCTCAGAGACCCAGGAGTATAATTAGCTAGTCATAAACTAAGTGGAAAATAATTGCTCTGAGGGGTGACTTAATTTGCAGTGTAATGATCAGGGGAGTACCTAGAGTGACTACAAAATGGTAGTTGTCTTTTTTGAGAATGGCCTCACCAATGCCTTATACAGAGACTATTTAATTCTGGCAATTGGTACGTCAGAAGAAGTGGAGAAGTCAGGATTTGGAGAATCATCTCAGGTCTGTAAACCAGTGCTACTCAGTCTCCTAGACAGATCCTGAGTTCTGTTTGTGACGCTGCTGGCAACCCACATCAGCTGTTTGAAGAAAATTGAAGGATCCTGCAGCAGACAATTATAGGTTAGCCTACCCTTAGGCAATGATTTTCTAAAACTCTAAGGTTAGAGGCCAGCTTTCACTCTGAAATGGAGTTTCTTTATTTCTTGTAACTTTTTTTTTTTTTTTTTTTTTTTTGGTAAGCATTACCTATTCTCACTAGCAGTTCTTATTTCTCATATCAACTCTGATCTTTTCTTTTAAATCTTGCCAAGTCTTTGATTTCACTTTTCATCCTGTGGTAGTAGGTTTCACAAGTTAGTTGAGCCTTTTGAAGTTAAATTCTCTTAAATGGATTTTTTAATTTTTTTCTTCACAGTCATTACATGTTATTGTTTTTTATATTAAGGGGCTGGAATGAACTGAAAATTGTACTTTGTACTCTATCCTTAGTCATTTCGTGTCTGTTGCATTCCTTCTGGAGTGCAACTGCTCTCCAACTATTTGGTCCCACTAGCTCTGGCACTTACCTAATCTTTAGCTGAGTCATTTCAGTTCGCTAAGCTGGACAAAAACTGTCTGCTTTTTTGCTAGGTTAGTTCACCTTAGTGAGATGAATTGCATCATCTTGGGCTGAGGTGACAACACTGATGCAGGAGAAGGGTGAGGACCATGTGGCTGGGAGCAGCAAATAGGACAGTGGAGCTGTAGTAAGCAACAGTTCAGGCTTCCTTGGCCTATCTTGCATCTCCCTTATGTCTTGGATCCTTTGAAATGGAGTGACCACCAGGGGGACAATAAGATTTAGAAGAAGATACTATTCATTACAGTAATACTATTTCAATGCTTTCTGTTCCAGCTGCATATGTTTACTTACTTGCTTTTCTGACAGCAATTGCATACTGATTGGAGGTTTATTTTGGGCTGTTTGTAAGTTTTCCTTTTACCACAAGTGCAAATTTTATTTTAAATTTGATTCTTTTTGTCTAGAAGGAATGGGATGGGGCTAATACTCCTCATTCTACAATAGAAAGAGATCTAGATATTAATTTGCTCTGTCTTTAAAGATCCTCAGCTCTCAGTTGAAAAAGAAGCCCACATCCCGAAGGGTGGCCATGTAGCTGCTCATAGAATGATTTAGGATGGAGGGTCTGGTTTAAGACGACACTCACAGCAGGTCCAATTAGATCAGGTTACTCAAGACCATGTCCAGTTAAATTTTGAACACATCTAGAGATGGAAAGTCTACATCTTTCTAGATGCTGGCTCCAATACTTGGCTACTCTCTTTGTGCTGGGTTTTTTTGTTTGTTTTTTTGTTTGTTTGGTTTTGGTTTTGTTTTTTAAACTTTTATTTGAATGGAATGTCCCTTGTTCCAATTTGTCATAGGCAACTTTCATAGTACCCCTGATGGTTTTATCAGTGTTTTGGCATTGGAGGCTCAGTGCCAACGTCCTTGCCACTACCAACCCTCTGGCTATAATGTCATCTGCTCTTCTATACAGAGTCTAATGGTTTGTCATTAACCAATTCCCGTGGCTCTGACAGGGGAAGCTTTCCAGGTGAAACTGTTCACTCTCTCCTCCGTGGGCTCCGAGAAGAATAAACAAGGTCTCACTAATGCATTCTATGGAGTTAAGAGCACCCTAGCAGCATTTTTTGCAGATGCAGGCATTTGCCTTTCCAGTTATAAGTTGGATGTCTTAAAATTCCCTGTTATGTAGCACTTGCTGTAATTTGTATTCTATTCTATTGCTTCGGGGTTTTGTATCATGAATTCTCTGTAGCTTGAGCAACATATTGAATATACAGCTTTTTTCTTGTTTTTCTCTTTTATCTCTCTGTTCAGAGGTGCGTATGCCATGAGAGATTCTATTAATTTCTTAAAGCATCTATAGCCAATTTCATGATTTTGTTCTTTATTTTAGCCTTTCAAGGTCTTCAGCAGGTTTGCTCACTGCTTTCATTTCTGAGGGCTAGTCTGTGTGTCATTTTTGGTAGCCTTCTTTCCTTACTTGGTCTATGGCTGTTACGAATTAGTGACTCTGGCAGTTGTTCTTGAAGATGCCTTGGTGTCACAATGCTGAGCCATTAGTCTTGCTAGTGGCATTCTCAACCCTGCATATTCTGTACATGAGCTTTCTGTCACATTTACATGATTTAATACTTTTTGGATCAGAGCCTTCTGCAGCAGTCTCCTGCATGTCAGGTAAGGCTGTATCTGGTAGATTTAGTTCCCTCTGGACAATGAAGGTTATATAGAATGGAACAGGTCCAACAGATAATACTGAAGGACACAGGGCAATCACTAGCCTTGTGGCTTGTACATTTTCTGGGGATTCAGGAGACTTGATCTTCAGGTTGGTGCTCTGGAGTAGAAATTCCAAGGAATTGCATCTCTAATTCTCTGCCACCATCAATTTTTAATGTAAATTCTTTTGTTTTGACATCTTGTAGTCCAGCCAGAATTTATTGGCTTATTTCAGAGCTCTCACAGAATTACTAAGGGAAGTTGAATCCATTGTCCTGAGGCTGGCATCATGATGGTCTTGCCTGGCCTTGAGTTCTGCAAGCTTCTGGTGGGGTAGGAAGCAGGTGGGGGGATGAAGGAGGTGTTTGTGGTGGGTTGGTGAGTGCGTGGCAAGGAGGGCAGAGGGGCTTTCTCTGTGACAGGCAGCAAGGAGCTGCATGGGGGCATCGACAGCTCTGGGTAACTGCAGTCTCTGTGCTGGGAAACGTGCTTGTCTCAGCCTCTCACACAGAAAACCCGGTCTCTTCATTTTCTCTCCCGTTCTCTCCCCCGATGATCCTCCCTGGCATTGCCCCTCTCCAGACGCCTGCAGCCCCTCGGCCTGCTCACCTGTCAGGCAGGGAGACCCGCTTTGTAAGTGCCTGTTGGTGTGCAGTGTGTGCTGCTGCTCTGTGCTGCTCTCACCCGGCACCGCTGCTCTTCGCCCCTTCCTCCAGCTCTGTGTTCCCCGGCTCTTGGGCTTGGTGCGCACCGAGGGCTTGCTGCAGAGAGCAGCGCCCAGGGCGGCAGGCCAAGGCACCAGAGGCTGTTCCCTGCTAGCCACTGCTGAGATGCATCTGTGAACGCTTCCTGGCAGAGAAGCTGTGATGGCTTTGCTCAAGCTCAGTAGCAAGTGCAAGGGGCAGGGCTGTAAACAAGGGCCAGGGCCAGCTGAGCTGGAGCAGAGACAGGGAGGGTGGGGGTCAGTGCCCGGAGATGTGCAGAGAGAGTTGTGAGTGCCCCCTCACATAGCAGAGGAACTGGGAGAAGCTCTTGTGGGTGGGCTCTGGACTGCTCCCCACGTGAAGAAGAAGGTATGGCGGGGGTTAGTTCGGAATGTGGGGGCTTTTCCCTGTACAGTGTGGGCAGCGGGGCAGGGGAGGGGTTGGGGTTGGGATTTTATTATTTCTTTTTGAATGGAGCAGGGTAAACTAAAGGCTTCCTGTGTGGACTCCAAATTTACACCTGTGTTTCTGTTTTCAGGCTTCCATTAACTTCATTACATCACAGGATGAGAGTAAATCAGTAAGTACATCTGCCACGAGACCTCATTGTAGTGTCCCTGTGCATTCTCCAGCACATAGAGCTTGCCTCTTCCTTCTGTGTGTGCTCACTTCCATCCCTGCAAGTCTCACGGTTAGCTCTTACTCTGTCTTCTCCAGTCCTCCACTATACCTTAATTTTGTACAAATGCACTCAGTCTTAAATATTGTCAAATTGAAAACTTGATGCAAGTGGTTTGGGAGCTTTTATTCCTGTTTACCCATGCAGCTTTCACTCATGTGCTTTTTGCTGGCTTACTCGATTCCTGCTTCTACTCTCTTTAGTATTAGATGTTTTACACAGCCTCCAACAGTAATGACATCTAGGTCAAATCTCAGACTCTTGTCTCTGCTCTTATGTCTGTATTTCTAATTGGAGCCCTAGCTGGGTCTCAGTTCATTTTAATCCCCAGCTTTTGCCAGTACCCATTCCTGGCTCATGTTTCCGTCCTGCATCTTCCATTCATGATGCTTACATTCTCCAAGCTTTGACGCACTCATGCCATACCCGTCTGACCCTTGCAGCTACTACTTGTATGGCAGATTCTCCCTTGTGTCCTGGCCTTCTCTGTAACCCATTGGTCCCGTCGTGACCCTGACTTGTCTGAATCTCTTTGCCTGTCCAAAATACTTGCACCAGAGGCATTGTTTGGTGTTTGCTTCAGTAGCTCTCCCTCCTGGTCTGGTAGCTGGAGTCAGCAGCACAGCTGAGGAATTGCACTAAGGTGCATGTTGTCTTATTCACTTGCATGGCAGAGACTTCTTGCTGCCCTAACTGCTCATTTCTCTTCTCTTCTCTCTCTCTCTCTCCCCACCTCTCTCCCCCCGCCTCTCTCTCTCTCCCCTGCCCCTTCCTCTGCCTTTCCCCCTGTTGTGTGGTATTGACACAAGCAGACCAAGCCAGGCGTCATTCAGCCTCTTTCCCGAGTGCGACAAAATGCTGCCTCGCATAATTCGGAGGACGGGGACAGCCCCAATCCCTTCCAGCAACCTGAGCTATGCTTCAATATCCAGAACTCTGTAAGTGGCCTGAAGTTCCTTTGTGCTAAGCTATGTCTATCTGCCCTAGATTGCTATAGTGCCACTTTTTCTGGTGGGTAGGCTGAACACACCCTCCCAGTGGTGATTTTGTAGTTTAAAGATCACATGCCTTAGCTAAGGCTGGCCTTGTTTATGCATCAGTCTGGATGCCCTGGGTAAGAACCCATACTCTTCACAAGTAGTGTGACGGTCAACACATCCCATTCATTTTTCCAACCTAGATGAGCCTCACCAGCCTGCCTTGTGTCTTCGCTTACCCATTCAAGAAGTTAGCATTGTTGAAACTGTATTGTGGCTGAAATCCCCAGAGAAGTTACAGTTTTAGATCCTTATTTATGAGGTGTTGCATTCTGTTGAGGCATAAATCTTTCAGAACCTTTGTCTATCAATGTCTTGTATCTTGGAGCAAGAGCCAATACCATCTTGCTGATAATAAGTTTTATGATTTGCAAAATGATTGTTTTTGAAAGATTCATATTTCCTGGGCTGTATGTTGATGGGAAAGAAAGATTCAGGTATTTTGGTCTTTGTCGTAATGCAAGACTTGTATACCTGCAATATAGCCCTTCTCTTTATTGACGTTTGTATGACATGATACCAAATTAGAGACCTGATTTGCAGACAAACAGCTATATAAAATCCATGTAATTGGCCAAAATTCACATATTTTACAGTCTCTTCTGATCTTGATGTGCTGTTCTTTAGCCTATGCAGAAGGGAACATCATCAAACAACATAATTTATCCTCAGTCCAGGACAAAGAAAAATGACAAACACCTGAAACTGAGTTAGTGCAGCTAGAGGGATTGAAGGAACGAAGCAGCTAAAGGGGATTTGCTTTCTAGTACGAAGGAAGGTGGTGGTGTCATTTCTACCCTGCTCCCATTCATTTCTGTGATGCTTTGAGCAGGTCATCCCAACTCTCCTTCCTCCTTGAATGTGATAGGAGGGGTCACAGGGAAGATAGGCGAGGAAAAGACCAGCAAAGACAAGTGACAAGCAGTAGGAGGGTCCTCTTGGACCTTATCAGATGTTTCTGAGTAAGTGGCATTCTGTGAAGGGAAAATTTGAGATCAAAGGCAGGTCTTCTCCAGATTATAGATCCCTGAGTGGGTTGCCACTTTGGATTAGGAGACTGTGACCGTTAGCCTTGAAGTATGTAGAAGAACACACTGGTCACTTTAAAAACAGAAGTACAATAGCCACTGGAAAAAACAAATGAGACTAATAGATCCCTTCCCATGAAGAAGGCCCCTTTAGTCAGAAATGCCTGATAAGGCCAGGGCTTATCTTTAATTTTCTAATAAACTAAATGTGGCTTGTTCAGCCCTAAGTAGGGGCCAGAGTCAACTGTATAGCTGTCCTATTCCAGCCCCAAAAGCCCACTGATAGTAGGCATGTGCTAGTTGAACTGGGTGGAAATCCTCAAGGAGTGTGACAGCAGTATGGCCCCTTGGCCAAGAGATCAGTCACAAAATTCTGGTCAAGTCAGTGAGAATCTGTATCACCAGAAGTATAATTCCTCCACCATCCAAGAAATAAAATGGGGCCGTGATATGTGTGCTGCTGTATATAGCATGTGTACAATATGCTGCTCGTGTTTCTGCCCAAGGCTGCAGGAGCTGTCCCTTACATATTCCACTCCTCAGGCTTTGCAGGCTGAGAGTTGTGCTGTGTTTCCCCTGTGTTTAGTTTTTTATAACATCTGTGGTTATCTTTACCTTCTGTTTTTGACCCTGTAGCAAAAGCCACCTTCACCACCTTCTCCTGACGAGATCCCCATCAATGTCAAGCAAGCATACAAGACCTTTGCAGCAGTGCCCTTGTCACACCCTCTGCTTGAGACACAGGTAACTAGTGCTGGCTGGGAGGGATGCTACAGAAACAGTGGTACAAACAGAAGATTGAGCACTGTAGGTGAGCAAGGGAAGTGTGAGAACAGGAAGGAGGTAGTGATTTGTTTCCTCCAAAGAAAGCTGTTGTGAAGGAGGGACATGTTGAGGTCGCCTTTGAAGTTGGAGTCTATTCATGTTGCGGACAGTCACCCTGCAGAGTCCTGTCCATAAACGTACCAAATCCTGAAAGCTTATTGAATTTCATGTCACTGTTATTCTCCCTGGACATTAGGATGCTCTTGTATAACTGTGCTGTTCTGATATAAAGACACTCTTTGAACTTCCAGAGTCTAGGGCCAGGCTAAACCTGTTCTGAGGAACTTTTTATTAGATTTTGATCTTGAACTTAATTGGAACTACTCCTTCTCCCCTCCATGTATTTGAATCATGGAACCATTCAGGCTAGATGAGGCCTCTGGAGGCCGTCTGCCTTGGTCCTCCATGCAACACAGGGCAACCTTTGAAGTTATATGAGGTTGTTCAGGCCCAGTCCACTTGAGTTCTGAATTTCCAAAAATGGAGATTTTGAGGTCACTCTGGGCAGTCTCTTCCAGTGTATGACCATCTCTGCTGTGAAGAGGTTTTTTTCTATATGTTTTATGAGAATTTCTTTTAGTGCAACTTATGTCTGTTGCCTCTCATCCTTTTGCTGTGCACCTCTGAGAAGCCTGACCTTGTGGTCTGTAACCTCCGTCTAGGAAGTTGAGTACAGGAATTAGATCCCACTTTCCTGAGCCTTCTCTTTTCCAGGCTGAACAAGCACAGCCTTCTGAGACTCTTTTCAAATGTCATGTCCTGCAGCCCCCTAAATCATTCTGATGGTCTTCAACTTGACATGCTGCAGTTTGTTAGTGGCATTCTTGTACTGGGGAGCCCCAAACTGGGCACACCGCTCTTGTAAGTGCTGAATAGAGAGGAAGGATTGCTTCCCCGGACCTGCTGGCTGCACTCCAGCAGCCCAGTATGTGGCCAGCCCTTACCCTCCAAAGGCATTGTCCTGACCTATGTTCAGCGTGCTGTTGAGGCATCACCCATGCTGTCTTCCCTGCCTGTCCTTTCTGAAGAGCTTATATCCATGCATGGCAGTGCTCCAGTTACATGAGATCTCGTGGAGCTGTCTGTTTATAGACAATCATACTGTCACTTCATTTACTAAACTAAAGAAACAAGACACTGTCCCCTTGGACACCTCATGTTTGGAAGGACCCACTGTTCTCTTAATCATCTTACTGCTTTCCTTTTCACCTGTTCCTATCTGAATTCTTGCTGGCACATCTTTGATGCAAAGGAGATATCCTGTTTCACAGATTTCTTTCTACTGCGGTATTGTTTGTTGTTTGTTTGTTTGTTTGTTTCTTTCTTTCTTTCTTTCTTTCCTTCTTTCTTCCTGAATCTTAATTGTCAATTACCTTTCCTTACATGTCCATAGAGCACGCTCACCTTTTTCGTAATCATGCTGTACTGGGACCTATGGCTATTCTGCAGTGACTTGTGACAGCAGCTTTGTGTTACCTAAGCTAATCCTGTCCTCCGACTGTCTACCTTGTCCTGCATTAGTGCTCATCTGGCCTCATATTGATCTGGTTTGGTAAATTAATACGGGTCACAGGTCGTTCTTTACCATGTGTAGGGTTGATTTTTGGCCATTTTAGCTTTATAGACTGATCTACTCGGAGTTAGATCACTGTCAGTAGAAACCCAGGGAAGTTGTTAGCTAAGTCCAGGATAAAAAGGAAATGGAACTTGTCTCTGGCATCTGCGACCCACCAGAAGACCCAAGTTCATGAGTCAGCTTGTATACAGATGGTTTCTCCAGCTTCATAGTCTCTAGCTGATGTATCATGGTTTAAGAAACAATTACGGATCTGCAGTAGATCACCTTGTATTCTGCACTATTAAATTAAATTATTTTCATCCTCCTTAAATCAACCTGTCATTGCAGGATAATATTCCAAACTATTTTGAATTTTGACAATGCTTGTCCCCCATTCAGTGGAGTGGGATGAATGAAATAATTTGCAGAGGTCTTGGACAACTCTGCATCTCTGTGAATCTGTGTTCTGGTCTTTGCTGTTCAGAAATTCTATTCACACCTTCCTGGTTTCTGAGTCAAATTTGGCAATAAAAATGTTAAGCAAGGTTGGTCACAAAACTGATCTTTGAAGTCTCAGATAAATCTATGCAGTTCCTTTGTTTCAAAAATTATTTATATTGTCAAAGGAGGATATTAGATGAATCTTCTTTGCACCTGTTCCATTTTAATCTTTTCTACTTATTTCTGTTTTAATTATATTCATCTATGAATATTTTTCCTGTTGAAATTGGATGGACTGATAGCTCCGCTGCTCAAATTATTTTTGCCTGCTTCTTGACTTTTAAGAATATATTAGCTATTTTTTAGACATGAACTGCCACCCAATTAAACAAGTCAATTAAAAATCTGTGCTTGTCAGACTTGAAGTTTCACAAGTCATTTCATTCAGAATTGTTGAACAGTGATTATCTTGTCCCTGCAGATGAGTGTATTGAGCTCTTAGGTTTTCTTCTGTGTTAGCAGCAATAATTTCTATTTCCAGACATTTGCTTCTTAGATAGAAGCTGCTTTTTTCTTTTCTTTTCTCTTTTCTTTTCTTTTCTCTTTTCTTTTCTTTTCTCTTTTCTTTTCTTTTCTCTTTTCTTTTCTTTTCTCTTTTCTTTTCTTTTCTCTTTTCTTTTCTTTTCTCTTTTCTTTTCTTTTCTCTTTTCTTTTCTTTTCTCTTTTCTTTTCTTTTCTCTTTTCTTTTCTTTTCTCTTTTCTTTTCTTTTCTCTTTTCTTTTCTTTTCTCTTTTCTTTTCTTTTCTCTTTTCTTTTCTTTTCTCTTTTCTTTTCTTTTCTCTTTTCTTTTCTTTTCTCTTTTCTTTTCTTTTCTCTTTTCTTTTCTTTTCTCTTTTCTTTTCTTTTCTCTTTTCTTTTCTTTTCTCTTTTCTTTTCTTTTCTCTTTTCTTTTCTTTTCTCTTTTCTTTTCTTTTCTCTTTTCTTTTCTTTTCTCTTTTCTTTTCTTTTCTCTTTTCTTTTCTTTTCTCTTTTCTTTTCTTTTCTCTTTTCTTTTCTTTTCTCTTTTCTTTTCTTTTCTCTTTTCTTTTCTTTTCTCTTTTCTTTTCTTTTCTCTTTTCTTTTCTTTTCTCTTTTCTTTTCTTTTCTCTTTTCTCTTCTCTTTTCTCTTTTCTCTTCTCTTTTCTCTTTTCTCTTTTCTCTTTTCTCTTTTCTCTTTTCTCTTCTTTTCTTTTCTCTTTTCTCTTCTTTTCTCTTTTCTCTTTTCTCTTCTCTTTTCTTTTCTCTTTTCTCTTCTTTTCTTTTCTCTTTTCTCTTCTTTTCTTTTCTCTTCTTTTCTTTTCTCTTTTCTCTTCTCTTCTTTTCTCTTTTCTCTTCTTTTCTTTTCTCTTTTCTCTTCTTTTCTTTTCTCTTTTCTCCCTTCTCTTTTCTCTTTTCTCTTCTTTTCTTTTCTCTTTTCTCCCTTTTCTTTTCTCTTTTCTCCCTTCTCTTTTCTCTTTTCTCCCTTCTCTTTTCTCTTTTCTCCCTTCTCTTTTCTCTTTTCTCCCTTCTCCCTTCTCTTTTCTCCCTTCTCTTTTCTCCCTTCTCCCTTCTCTTTTCTCCCTTCTCCCTTCTCTTTTCTCCCTTCTCCCTTCTCTTTTCTCCCTTCTCCCTTCTCTTTTCTCCCTTCTCCCTTCTCTTTTCTCCCTTCTCCCTTCTCTTTTCTCCCTTCTCTTTTCTCTTTTCTCCCTTCTCTTTTCTCTTTTCTCCCTTCTCTTTTCTCCCTTCTCTTTTCTCCCTTCTCTTTTCTCCCTTCTCTTTTCTCCCTTCTCTTTTCTCCCTTCTCTTTTCTCCCTTCTCTTTTCTCCCTTCTCTTTTCTCCCTTCTCTTTTCTCCCTTCTCTTTTCTCCCTTCTCTTTTCTCCCTTCTCTTTTCTCCCTTCTCTTTTCTCCCTTTTCTCTTCTCCCTTTTCTCTTCTCCCTTTTCTCTTCTCCCTTTTCTCTTCTCCCTTTTCTCTTCTCCCTTTTCTTCTCCCTTTTCTTCTCCCTTTTCTCCTCCCTTTTCTCCTCCCTTTTCTCCCCCCTTTTCTCCCCCCTTTTCTCCCCCCTTTTCTCCCCCCTTTTCTCCCCCCTTTTCTCCCCCCTTTTCTCCCCCCTTTTCTCCCCCCTTTTCTCCCCCCTTTTCTCCCCCCTTTTCTCCCCCCTTTTCTCCCCCCTTTTCTCCCCCCTTTTCTCCCCCCTTTTCTCCCTTCTTCCCTTCTCTGTTATTGTGCTCCTTACTCTTATAAAATTAAAACTTTCTGTTAGTTTTTGGAGTGCATTTGAATAAATTGAAGTTGAAGATAGTCTATTTGCTCTCTTCTTGTGGTTCCTTTTCATTTGTATAATTAAAAAACTTTCATATTTTTAATAACTTTTTGGCAGTTCTCACTTTACCCTTACTGATTCCTGGTTCATAGATGGATTTTGTGGATCAGTTTCTTTTTCTGTCCCCTGTAGTTCTACTAATCGAATATTCTGTTATTTATTCTGGTAAATATAGATTTCTTCCTTTCCTGATGGTGTTTCTACTACTTAGAAGTAAATTTTCGATAGTTGTGTCTGATTTAAAGAAAGTCCAAGCCTCCTCCATCTTAAGCTAAGCCCTCTGCTCCTGTTCTTCACCTATTTCCCCATGTTTTTCATTTTCTGCCCTTTTAAAAGTTGTCACCATCTGTTTCTGTTTTGCCCTCAATTTAATGTAAATCCTTATTACTCATGATTGCTAAGCCTAAAGTGGCATCGTCTTGTGTTAATTCTGGGACTGCTTTGTGAACCAGTCCATCAGCTTTTGTCCGGGACTGCTGCTGTTTATGTGGCATTGGTGACACTTGGCTGGAGGGCAGGAGCCGTGGTAGAAAGCTTTCTTTTTAGAACGTGCCCATTTCTCTGTATTCTTAGGAATTGCCTGGTCAGACCAGCACAGAGAATTCCAAAACTGCCCCGGAGGTGAGTTCTGGTGGCTGGAGCTAGAAGTAGGGTGGGGACTCGCAGAGGATTCAGGCTTTTGGGGCTGTGCATGTGGAGACAGGATCACAGCGTGGGCACACAGGGGAGGGGTGGGGAGGAGGAGAAGGGTGAGGAGCATGTGGCTGGGGTGGGCAGGTGTGGAGCACACACTGGGGGTGATGTGGGGAGGGAGGTTTGGCTCGGTCGATCTGTGGGCAGTGCCGGTGTGGCTCTCGCAGGTGGCCACGCACAATCCCAGTGGACTGCACAGCCCTGAGCAGAGATCCTTCCGCGAGAGGCAGAAGTATTTCGAAATTGAGGTGAAGCAACAGCAGATGGATAAGCCTCCCAAGCGTGTCTCCTTGGTAGGAGAGGATGATCTGAAGAAAATGAAGGAAGAGGAAGGTATGTTGGAAACTGTGCAAGGAAATTCGGCCTGTTGAGTGAATAATTTCTCCATGGTGGGAGGCATAAGAGAGCACACACACCAGAAATCCAGCACTTCCAAAAGCCCATGGGTGGTTATTCATAAGGCCTGGTAACAGCTCAAAATAATTGAATATTAAAGAGTTTTGTGGATGCTCTACTGTTACTTTGTGGGCTGCTGGAAGTGCTGTGGTGTCAGGGTTTCCTTTAGTTGGTAAACACTTAATAAAATTTTAAAAAGCTACTACAAATGATGATGTTTCTTTGTAAACTGGCCAGGCTGATATGCAGCAACATGGGGTTGCCCATGGCATCCTTGCATAGTATCTGACAGTAGAGCTTTTATTGCTCAGTATGTGCTCTGATTTTGCACAGGACTTGCAACAGGAGGGAAAATTACTGCTATAGTTTTTGATGTAATTTCCTCCTGCTTGAGAGTTGTTTTAAAAGGTGATGAGGAACGATGTTAAGTGGAAAAAAGGGCTTCTACTGAAATCCTGTCCTGTTCCATAAGAAAATACAGCAGGAATTGGACTCCTGGGTTTGGGAGCTGTGACTCTGTTGCTTGCAAAGATTATCATAGAATTTCTTTTGTAAATTGTTGGGTTTTGGGGGTTTTGTTTTGTGGTGGGATTTTTTGGGGTTGTTTCTTTTTTTTGTTTTGTTTGGTGTTTTTTTTTCATTTTATAAATAGCTAGTCTTCTCTTTCCCACCTTATCTCCTATACTCTTCTTCAGAGGCTGTTTGTGAATTTGTCCAGAGCATTAGAAGCCTTCTCATTTTCACTTAGTATTTCAGGAACATGAATACATTTTAAGACAAGAGTAAGCTCATAAAAGGTAGAAAGGAAGGTAAGGAAAAGAAATTGCAACTTGTCATTTGGGGCTTCTTCAATGCAATGTGGCCAAAAGAATCACAGGTCCAACATAAGAAGTTATCTGGGTACATCAGACTCTAACTGTAGGCTAAGAGAGAGATGTAGGAGATGCAAAGATCTCGGTACAAAGTATGGAAGGAGAAACTGTAGAGTAATAACGAGTTTCAGGCTTGCATTTCAGCTTTTTTTGAGATTTCTTAAGTGGGGTAGATGAGAAGAAACATCACCTCTAACCAGGATATCTCCAAGTACTAGAATTAAAAAAAAAAAAAAAAAAACCAAAAACCAAAAAAACCCACCAAAACCCTCTGGGAAAGAGAGATCCCATAGTGAAGATTGTCCAGACAATAAATTCAGTTTTAGCTCACTCAGGATGAAACATCCCAATCAAATATCTGAAAGTGATAAGTTACATCCTCTGGATCTTTGTAATTCCAGCACTTACACAAAGGTTTCTGCTGCTTTGAGCTCCCACTGCTAGCAAACTGCAGCATTAGAAATTTCAGCATATAGGCACACCTACTTGCACAAATGTTCTGTTTGTGTTTTTCAATTTAAAAAATATTTAATAAAAGAGGCCAAGCAGCATTATTACTTTGCAGTTATGGTAGGCAGGTCAGAATAGAATAGAATATTTCAGTTGGAAGGGACCTACAACAATCACCTAGTCCAACTGCCTGTGCAATTCAGGGCTGACCAAAAGTTAAAGCATGAAGTTCAACAAGGCCAAGTGCAAGGTCCTACACATGGGTTAGGGCAATCCCAAGCACAAATACAGGCTGGGCAATGAGTGGATTGAGAGCAGCCCTGAGGAAGAGGGCTTGGGAATGTTGGTTGACAAGCTCAATGTGACCCAGCAATGTGCATTTGCAACCCAGAAAGCTAAGCGTATGCTGGGCTGCATCAAAAGAAGCGTGGCCATCAGGTCAAGAGAGGTGATTCTCCCCCTCTGCTCCGCTCTGGTGAGACCCCACCTGGAGCACTGCATCCAGCTCTGGGGTCCCCAACATAAGACAGACATGGACCTGTTGGAGCGAGTCCAGAGGAGGGACACAAATGTGATCAGAGGGCTGGAGCACCTCTCCTGTGGAGACAGGCTGAGAGAGTTGGGTTTGTTCAGCATGGAGAAGAGAAGGCTCAGGGGAGACGTTCGAGCAGCCTTCCAGTACTTAAAAGGGGGCCTACAAGAAAGCCAGAGAGGGACTTTTTACAAGGGCAGGTGGTGATAGGACAAGGGGTAATGGCTTTAAACTGAAAGAGGGCAGATTTAGTTTAGATGTAAGGAAGTTCTTCACTGTGAGGGTGGTGAGGCACTGGACCAGGTTGCCCAGAGAGGTTGTGGCTGCCCCATCCCTGGAAGTGTTAAAGGCCAGGTTGGATGGGGCTTTGAGCAACCTGGTCTAGTGGAAGGTGTCCCTGCCCATGGCAGCGGGGTTGGAACTAGATGATCTTTAAGGTCCCTTCCAACCCAACCCATTGTGTGATTCTGTGTTATTAAGGGCATTTTCCAAATGCCTCTTAAACACTGACAGACATGAGGCATTGACCACCTCTCTAGGAAGCCTGTGCCACTGTTTGACCACTCTCTCAGTAAAGAAATGCTTCCAGATGTCAAGTGTGAACCTCCCCTGATGCAACTTTGAACCATTCCCAGGTGTCCTGTCCCTGCGTCCCAGGGAGAAGAGATCAGCACCTCCTTCTCTACTCCCCCTGCTCAGGAAGCTGCAGAGAGCAATGAGGTTGCCCCTCCCTCAGCCCCCTTTTCTCCAAACTAGGCAAACGCAGAGTTCTTAGCCACTTTTCATAGGACATGCCTTCCAGCCCTGTCACCAGCTTTGTTGCCCTCCTCTGGATGCATCCAAGTACCTTCACACCCTTCCTAAATGGTGGGGCCCAGAACTGCACGCAGTATTCAAGGTGGCCGCTGCTCATGCTGTGTTTGATGCCCCCCAGGATGCCATTTGCCCTCTTGGTGCCAGGGCACACTGCTGAATCCTATTGAGCCTGCTGCTGACCAGCACCCCCAGATCCCTTTCTGCAGGGCTGCTCTCCAGCCACTCATCTCCCAAATTACACTTGTGCCTGGCATTACTCTGTCCCAGGTGCAGAATCCGGCATTTGTGGTAGTTAAATGTCATGCCATTGATGATTGCCCAATCCCTCTGCAAGGCCTCATGTCCCTTGAGAGAGTCAACAGCACCTCCCAGCTTAGTATCATCAGCAAACTTGCTAAGGGTGCATTCAACTCCTGCACCCAGATTGTTGATAAAAATATTGAACAGAAATGGCCCTAGAATTGAACCCTGAGGAACACCACTGGTCACTGGTCACCTGCAGAATACCTACCTGCAGAGAGCAGCCTGCTTTCTGGCCCCTTTTGTCCCTGATCCCCTTGTGACCTGTATGTCTGCCTGCCTAATGGTTCCCCCACTCCACTGTCATGTGTGGAGGCCTGTCACCAGCACTTCAGGCTTTGGTCCCTCCAGGAGGCAAGTGGGAAGATCAGACTCCAAACATGTATGCAGATTCCTGTGGCTGTCCGCTCTGGGGAATGGGGCAGAAGAGTTTGCGAGTCTGCACACAACTTCCAGTTGGAGGATGAGTACACTCAGCATGATGAACTGTTGGACATCTGTTCTACAGAGTGTCCAGGAGTGGAAGTTTAGTGAATAAGGAAGGAGGGACTGGGGGAATGGTGCAGAGTTTGTTACATCTGAAGCATTAGTGGAGTGGAGGAGAAACAAAGGCATCCATGGAGAGGGTATGGACTTAAAACAGCACAAATTTGCAGGGATGATGAGCGTAAGGACCTGCCCAGAGGCTGCATCCTTGTGGGGGTTTAGCAAGTGCTTTGTGGTGTAAGATGAGCCTGTCTTATTTTGGCAGCTCGAAAACTGCAGCAGAAACGTACCCTTCTGTTGGAGGAAGAGGCAGAAGAGGATGAGATGGTAAAACAAGTGCCTGAGATGAGCATGCAGTCCAGTGTCATCATTGAAGGAGTTGAGTACAAGATTGAGAGACTAAATGGAAGGAGCATCCAGGCTCCAGCAACTCGGTAAGACAAGACTGGTAGCTCAGTACCACCTACATGTGTCAGAAGTGTCCCAGTATCAATAATTTTCAGGGAAGAGGGCTGGGCAGAATTTCTTCTTCAGCATAGAAATGGACAGGTTTTTCTAGCTCTTTCTTTTCAGAATAGCTGCTTCAGCTATGTACTGGGGTATGTAGAGATGTTGATTTTTAGAGGTAGCTAATTCAAGATAAGCCCTGATGCTGAATCTAGGTTTGGGGTTTTTTTAGGCTTTTGTTTCCTGGTTCTCCTGGACTCGTCCTCCAGGTTGCCTTGATGTTGTTTTTCTAATTCTTGGGCATAGAGCTGGGAAATGAGAAAAGGCTTCTCATAAGACTTCCGATAAAAATAAGCTACACTAAAATAAAGCTGAAGCTGTCCTTACCTGACTCTCTCTTCTGAGTCTTTGGTACAGACGTTCTTCTCTTCACAAACACTTCTATTGTCAGTCTTACAGAGGCTGAAAACACTTATCCTGTCACTTTGAATCTCATTTCTCTCCCTTGTTTCTGTCCAGTCTTTGTTGAGGAACTTCTCACATAATGAATGCACTGAGACCTTCCACCTCCTGTGCTGACAGGGCAACTCTAAGGAAGGACAGCAGCCAAATGCAAACCAGCTTCTTGGTTTCATGCGAAAGCCTACTTATCCCTTCTGTTTTCATATTGAAATGTAGGACAACAGTAAGGCTGGATCAATCCATCAGATGACTTTCAGTTGCTTATTATTTATGCTTGAACAAAGGCGAGGCAGTGGAATAGACTGAATTTGTGTTTCTTGAAATACTTTTTTTGTTATGCTAGAATAGAAACTGAAATTTCATCAAAATAAACTTGAGCCGTAAAAATAAGGGCTCAGAGTCATGATAAACTTTCTCACTGCCAACTGAGCCACAGTAACGGTGTGCATGTTCTTAACCTGTGGAAAACAGGCTTGGGTGACCCCCTTTCATTACAGATTAAACTGAGTGGTATCTGCATGTGCATAACTTAAGAGTGCAGATGGTAGCTACAGCTCAGCTGATCTGATCTTTGCTGATCTTTGCAGTAATTTGGTTATGAGCATAAAGCCTCAATGTGTCAAGCAGCTGTGCATAGAGTGGCTACATTGAGAGTCACTGTTCTGATATCACTCAGGATTCGTCCCTAGCCCAGATGTGCATTCACTTACAGCCCAGGAGGGTCATCCTTTGCTAACATTCATGCATATCTGACATCAGCAAAGGAAAAAGCTGGAAGCAGCCAGGCTGCCCATCACATAATGGTAGCTGGAAAGAGCCAGGCTAGAACTCTGCAAGAACTTGTCAGCAAACACAATGCCTTACATTTGAAGAGTGTGTGTGTTAGTGGATGGTTGATCTCCAAATGAAGAAAATGAGTTCTGATGTTAGAGAGCGTGAACATTTATGAAATCAACAAGGAAATGTTTGCAGCAATGGAGAAGGTGCTGTTGAGCAAAATCATTAAGGCTTGTGTCTTCAAATGAACTAGTTGTTGCTGTCCTGGTTTCGGCAAGGATAGAGTTAATTTTCTTTCTAGTAGCTGGTACAGCATTATGTTTTGGATTTAGTATGAGAAGAATGTTGGTAACACACTGATGTTTTCAGTTGTTGCTAAGTAGTGTTTATATTAAGTCAAGGATTTTTCAGCTTCTCATGCCCAGCCAGCAAGAAGGCTGGAGGGGCACAAGAAGTTGGGAGGGGACACAGCCAGGACAGCTGACCCAAACTGGCCAAAGGGATATTCCATATCATGTGACATCATGCCCAGTATATAAACTGGGGGGAGTTGGCTGGGGGAAGCGCATGGCTGCTTGGGGAACTAACTGGGCATCGGTCAGCGATGGTGAGCAATTGCGTTATGCATCACTTTTGGTATATTCCAATTCTTTTATTATTACTGTCATTTTATTATTGTTATTATTATTTTTTTTCCTTTCTTATTTCAACCCATGAGTTTGTCATGGTTTAACCCCAGCCAGCAACTAAGCACCACGCAGACGCTTGCTCACTCCGAGCCCCGCCCCCCCCCCAGTGGGATGGGGGAGAGAATCAGGAAAAAATATGTAAAACTCATGGGTTGAGATAAGAACAGTTTGATAGGACAGAAAGGAAGAAACTAATAATGATAATAATAACAATAATAAAATGACAATAATAAGAATAATAAATGTTGTTGTTATTATTATCATTTTTTAAAAAGGATTGGAATATACAAGTGATGCACAATGCAATTGCCCACCACCCGCTGACTGATGCCCAGTTAGTTTCTGAGCGGCAATTCCTCCTAGCCCCACTCTCCCCAGTTTATATACTGGGCATGATGTCACATGATATGGAATATCCCTTTGGCCAGTTTGGGTCAGCTGTCCTGGCTGTGTCCCCTCCCAACTTCTTGTGCCCCTCCAGCCTTCTTGCTGGCTGGGCATGAGAAGCTGAAAAATCCTTGACTTAATATAAACACTACTTAGCAACAACTGAAAACATCAGTGTGTTACCAACATTCTTCTCATACTGAACCCAAAACATAGCACTATACCAGCTACTAGGAAGACAATTAACTCTATCCCAGCCAAAACCAGGACAGAGTTTTACCTTTTTCCTTCCGATTCTCTCCCCCATCCCACTGGGTGAGGGGGGAAGTGAGTGAGCGGCTGTGTGGTGCGTAGTTGCTGGCTGGGGTTAAACCACGACAGTTGCTTTCTGGGGCTTGGATCTGTTCCGAACCTTTCTTGGGTGTGCCAGCCTGTGGTACTGCTAGCTGATGTGCTTGTTTTGCTCTAGGCCCTCTGAGGTCAATGAGAACAGCAGCTCACAGAGGAATTCACTGGAAGAGGGAATCAAGCCTGAACAGAGAACCAACTCTATGTCTGGGTAAGTGGATCAGCAATGTCCTTTGCCTAGGAGCTGCCAGATGATGGAGCAGGTGGCTCCTCCTTTTTGGCAGACGTAAGGTGTAAAAGGAAGGATTTAGCAGAGAAAGGGAAACTGTGATCAGAACCAACTTCTTAAGAGAAACCTCTGTATATGTCCTTCCATCTCCCAAGGTGATGTCCTTGGATGTGGTACTGAACAGTTGATTGGGGGTGTTGGTCATCACCTTTTATCTTGAAAACAGGCAGGTAAGAGTTGTGGTGGACCAGGCCAGCCTACCTCTCACTGTTCTTTCTCTGCCCAGGTTGAGTCCATTATATCTTGGAGCAGGCGATCCAGTGGCACCTGTGCGGACAGCCAAAGCTGAACGGCGGCACCAGGAGCGATTGCGAATGCAGAGTCCTGAGCTTCTGAGTGGTCAAGAGAAGGAGCTTTCTCCAGCAGAACGACGTGCTCTGGAGGCAGAGAAACGAGCAATGTGGAGGGCAGCACGGTGAGACAGAAGAACCTTCACTGTTCTCTTTACTAGGCTAGTTCAGGAAAAGGGGACTTGCTGCATGTGTTTTGGATTACATGTTTTTAAAAACAGGGAATAAACAAGCCTTCCCAAGTCAGATGTTAGGGGAGATTATATAGTATCTGTTTAAACAGTGCAAAGCATCTGCCGCTTGGCTGAGCTCATCTGCTTCTGACAGCTACATGGGTGAGATGTCTCTTACATGTCAACAGTGCTTGCACAATCATGAAGGCAGTGGAGTTTTATAAAAAACATAAACACCTTTACGCGATGATGAATGTATTCCTTCCCTCTCAGCACACAGCTTCCCACCTTCTTTGTAACGCATGAAAAAGATGATATTTATTGAAGCTGCAAGGTGACATATTCAAAATGAAAAATGGAAAGAGCATTTCACATATTCAGTGTTGCTAGACTGGAAAACTTGCTGAAGCCAAGAAATTAGCAAGATGAGGTCATTCTTATCCACACAAGCTGTTTCATCAGCTATGAAAGAGTGATTAAAAATTGTTTTGGAAGAAAGAGAACTTCCTAGCTCAGAAATTAAGACTTGAAGCTAGTCCAGGCATTTACCGTGTCATATAATTCCTTTCAAAAATTAGTCCAGCTGCTCCCATAACTAGTTACAGTTTTCCCGTAATGTTCCTCTAGGAGGCATTCAAAGGACGATCTGAAACAGTCTCTTTTGGGATTTGAATGAGAGCTTTTAGAGCAACAGGGCTGCTAGCGACTCATCCTTGCCAGCCTGCTAGATAAGATGCTGGAGGGATTTACCATGAGTTGTGATACCACTTGGCAATTCCAGTGTTTGTGCTTAGACATGGATGATAATGGTGCTGTCATCTTATGGGGAGGCTCTGAGGATGAAGAAATATATAGTGGAATCCTCAATGAGAGCTGGCTAATTATCTAGGGCTTTGAGGGTACAAAGCCTCCCATTGTTACTTGATTACGTAAGAGATCAGCTTGTGGTTTATTCAGAGCTGGACTAATGTTCCTAGTACCAGGGCTTTTGCCCTTCAAGAAAAACTTTCTTGGTATGCTCCAACTCTTTGCCTTGGATGAGTCCTTTGCCTGGTCTTCTCAGCTGGAAATTTTTTTCTGAAGCATTGCCTTAGTGTCAGAAAGCTGAACAGGTCACTGGAAAGCCTGTTTGTTATATGGAACATTGGTTTGGAAGAGATTGATTTCTGTCATCTTGTAGCATGTTTGTCTGACCTTTGATGCTGGCCCTGCTTTGAGCAGCTTTTGGATCAGATGACCTCCAGAGGTCCCTTCCAACATGAATTACTCTGTGAGTCTATACTTAGTAATCTCTTCTTCCCCAGCTCCCCCCTAATGAGGATGCCTACATACAGGCACAGTGGTGACCAGGATGTCAACAGAGTATGCTCTGCCAGGATTGTTTCCACCCTGTGCTGTTGTTTCGTGCTCCAAATACTGTGGGATTCTGTCTGCTGCTCTGATTCACTGAATGTTCTGCTATATTTGGCATCTCATGCCTGTTCTAGTTGATGCTGTTCCCATGGTTTCTGTGTCAACTTTTCAGGTGGCATCATTTGCAAGTGGAAGTTCTGTATTTTCACATTAAGCCAGTAACAACCCTTTTACAAAAATACAAGTGGAAGAGAATTTGTTAACAATGCCTGCCAAAACAGACACCTTGCCCTTGTGTTATAGGGCTAGAAGCTGCCTAGGTGTTGTGGAGCCAAATGTGTGCTTAGAAAGCTATCACTTAGAAGACACTGGCTGGGACTGAGACGACAGGATCCAAATTCTTGCTCTGGCATATAATTCTTAATGACATTGGACAGATCACTGAGTCCCTCTGTGCTGCAGATGCATGGAGAGAGGACTGTAATAGCACTTCTCTGTCTCACAGGAAGGCTATGAGTGTGGAATACATTAAAAACCAACTGTCAGTATGATGCTGTGTAAGCACCACAGTGTTGTCAGGAGTAGACATCTTGCACAGAATTGCTGCTCAGTCTTCACATGTAAAAAAAAAAAAAAAGCTCCACTGTTGTATTTGATCCAACAAAACAGAAGTTGTCTGTCAGGCTTCTCCTCCTGAAAATCAACATCACTGTGCTTGGAGAGGTGGTAGGGATTGATCTGTCATCTCTTCCCTATTAGATATGCAGGATTTTCTTTCCCTCATGCCTCCACTTCCCATGCATATTTCTTCATACAATGGGGCAGGCTTTATGAGGTAATGTCAGCTCTGATTCCTCCTAAGCTTAAGCATTAATATATCCAAGGAATGCTATAATAAAAGCTTTGTTTAAGATGGGTGTAGAGAGGAGAAACATGACATTGCCTGCACAAACCTTTGAAAGCAAAACCCTTAAAAGGACATTGCTCACGTCACAGAATGTATGCCACTTGCCTCAGGACTCTTGTTCTTCTGTGAACTTGTTGCTGTTGCCATCAGATAAAGAAATCTGAAAATGCTGGGGCGGAGCAGGGGCAGGATTTTTTTAGGTGACTACATGATTTGCTTCTGTAACATTACTGTACATCTGACTAAGTTTTGGATTAGCTAGGATTTTGCTGAAATTGCTTAGGGCACAGTAAAAGTTCTACATTACGCTGTAGAAGGGTTAGTGATTGTTGAGTACAGTGGTTTTGTCCACTATGGGCAGGAGACAGTTCCCTGCATTCCAAACGTTCAGTCTCTTCTCTTCTAAGCATGTTTTGTTCATGGAAAATGAACTAGTGAAGGGAGAGCCTTTTAGAGGTAAGAATACTTGACAAGGAAAAGCTTCTTGCAACTTCTTGCTTTTTAGTTATCAGATCCAATGTACTGTTTTTAAGTTCTGCAGACCAGGTCCTCGGCTCCACTTCTGATACCAAGGTGTAGCTTTTTATTCAGTTCTTGGAGAAGTGCCTGGCTGATTCCTTGGGTAGGGTTAAGGCCATGCTTATTTTGGTATTGGCAGGAATCAGTCAGTCACCATAATGTGCTCCTTTTTGTAAGACAAGGATGGATTCTTCCCTGCTACTGCAGATCTCCCGTGATGATCTGGTCTTCTTAGGATCTCTCTTCCATAACTGCTAGAACAGGCACAGTGACATGATGGCAGCCAGGGCTCAGGTCTTATTCCCAGAGGCCCCCAGGCAGCACTACATGTGCTGTGTGTGAGGGAGGACTGTATTGCCCTGCACGTGGTGCTGCAGCCTCACTAACCTGTATTTTCTTTAAGTGCATGCCACTGATTTTATTACTTTCTTTCTAATCTTCTATCTTCTGCTTCTTTCCAGTTCTCTGGTCTGTGTGCTGTCACTCGTGACCCCATCAGTTTGCACCTTCTTGGGCTTTCCTTTTTCTCCCTGTGTCATCAGTGCTCTGCCAGGACATGTGATGCGCCCCCCCCTTCCCCTGTCCACTGCCCCCCCACCCCCCCAGCACATACCCCTGTGCTCTGTTGGGACAAACACACTGGGACCCACACTACATAAGTGTTCTGGGCACACACAGCCGCCAGCATTTGTGCCGTAGGAAGAGTGTGATTAAGAAGGTACAGGCACATATCGAGGGGGGCAGGTGTCCAGCAAGTGCTATATGCATCTTGGCAGTTTTCCTACCATGCCACATGCTATTTTACAGATGCACTCACCTCTCCAATTGCATGTGTTCAGGGCCGGTGGCAAACAGACCTTTAGTAATGTGCTTGTCCATTTTGCTTCCCCTTTTCTCGTGGTCAAAGAAAGGTGCATGCTAACAGGTGGTCAGATATATGTATGCAAATGTACACTAAGAGACTTATCAAATGCGTGCACGCACACTCACACCCTGTACTCCCTCAGTCTGCTTCACACATACACACTTCTTTGTAACTACCTCCTAGGCCTTTTCCATTGGTCTGCTGGGTGTTTCTAGTCCTCTCCTCCTAGCCTATGAGGAGGGCACTCTCTAGATGCTGAGGCTCTGAAAGCTAATGCTCCTGGGCACATCATCCCAGATTGCCCTCTGAAGGTTCCTGCTTCTTTCTGCAACAGTTGGTGTTGGACAGGATCAGATATAGAGGCCTGTTTTAATCGAGGCTACCCCTATATCACACCCACATTTCTCCTTGCCAGGGTATGTTCCTGTATCTGTTTCTTTCTTTCCCTGCGCTTGTCCGCTGCGATGTTCATCACCATCATCTCCTCTTCCTCTTCCTCCTCCTCTTCCTCCTCCTCCTCCTCCTCCTCAGATCCTCAGCTCTTGAAGACAGTATTAAACAGTACGAGCAGGATCTGGCCAGGAAGCTGTACCAGTCCCGACAGTGGGCACCTGCTCCCGGGGCCAGGCCAGCTCAGATGTCTAGTCCAATGCAGAGTCACGCCTCAAGAATCCCTGGGTCAGGAAGCCAATCCAGGTGTGCACAGCCCCCTCCCTGCCAGCTGCATGCTCAACAGCCCTGTCTGTATCCCTACATCCTAATGCAGTGCTCCCAGCTGTGGCCTGCTAGGGGTAGGGAGGCAATTTTAGTGGTTGCTGGTGTTCATTTCCCTGAGGTCCCACAGACTACCGGCAGTTGTCTCAATGAGAATGAGGGGGGATGCTGGGTCTGTTTGATTGGGAGAAGGGAGCAGACATTTCTGAGGGCTGAGCCCACTTTTTCTTAGCTATTTCATAATCTCCTGATGGCTGAAGAGGGTTAAGATGCAACACACTGAAAGCACAGAGGAGAGTAAAGCCCTGAGAACTGATCCTATTTATTTGAGCCCCTGCAGTTCCTTTCCCAGCTTGGGTTGCTCTCCCATCGTATATGGTACCTCTGGAAAGGCCTGCAGCTTCTCAGTGTGTTGATGCTTAGCTCTAGGCTCTGTCTGTTCAACACATATGATGGCATGTGTGTTTCGGGATGACAGAAAACCAAGCTGTTCTCTCCTGCTTTGAAAGTCTGTCTGCCTCAGGGAACCACGGGTGCTTAATTTTGCCTTTCTGCACTCAGCCTGTTGACTGTGGTCTAGCTGCTGGGCACAGAAGGTAGCATTATCTCTTATCAAGAAGGCAATGTCTGATGTCTTTTTTCTCCCTCCCTCATTTCTGAGGCAGGATGAAATCACTTGAACAGGATGCTCTTAAAGCCCAAATGGTTATTGCTAAGTCCAAGGAGGGGAAAAAACGCAGCACACTGGAGCAGCTGGCAGAGTCACCTTCACCTGTTCCTACCCCATCACCAACACCACTGGAAGGTACTGTATAGCTATCTCTGAGGAAAAAAGTTAATGCTTCTCTAGCTTAACTTGCTTGAAAGCAGACCTGTTGAAAGCAATTTCCTCCTTCAGCCTAGATTGGAAGGTCCTTTGGGGTATATGACATCTCTCAGCATAGGGAATGGGCCTGATCTATAGCAAATGTGAGAGAACATCTGAGGGATGGTTCCAGGGAACCAGAGCAGAAACAAAACCAGCATCATGACTTTTTAAAAAAACAGGAAAGAGGCATTTGTTCTGAGAAGGCAGTGTCTTTCCTGAGCAGAAAAAATGCTGCTAAATGGAAGGGGCAGATTCAGGGAAGTGTTGCATATAATACAGCCATTCACTAAATAGTGCTTTTCTGTCATCTTTTGCAGATTGCAGTCCCAGAAACGTCACTTCACCGGGAAGGCTGGTATGACATACTTCTGCTTGCTTTTGTTATCTTGCCTATAATCCTGGGATTTTTTGGTTACTCAGCTTGGGTGTGGACTGTGCATCTGGGCCATGGGATCCCTACTTAAATACTTAAGTGAGGTCTGGCTGCATGATATACAGAATTGTGAAGAGGGCACAGTGGATGGGACTGTACTGTGCCCATTGCTAGAGGCATCCCCCCTTTTTTGCCGCTATGATGTAACATCTGTTTTCTGTTTCCCTGTTTTATTATTTCATCCTTTTCTTGGTTCTTCATCTCTGTCTTCAGAAAGCCTTTCACTTCAGAGACTTTGGCCCCTTGTTTCCTCAACAGCATAAAACTGAGAACTTCAGCTGAAATCCTACTTTCCTTTTTCTGAGTACTTTATAAATGTAGCAGGACTTTGTTGCAGAGAACTGTCAAAATTAGTAAGACAGACAAACAGAAGAGTGGGAGCAGCTGCACAGAGAGGGGACCTGGTTTTGTCCAAGGTCACACAATACAGCCAACTCTGGATTGAAATCCTGACTGTGCTACAGCCATCAGGAATCTTGCCATGAATTTTCCCATGAAAATAGGTTTCCTACCTAACTTGGTGTGCATATGCATTTTAGTGGAGCACATCATGTTTTCTCTGCAACTTGGAACCCCTCTCCTGACACCAAAACAACTAAGAGGACAATGTCCCAGAGATGCCTCATTTTCAGAGGCTGTATTCAGGCAGTCTTGGCGCTAACTGAGAATGATGCTCTGCTTCTGCTTTTATCTCTGCATAGGTTGCTTAGCTTGCTGCTGGTTTTCCATCCGCTTCTCTCCCCTTACTCTCTCTTCTCTGTTTCTTCTCTTTTGCTGTCCCTTCTAGTCCATGTCTGAAAAGAAGTTTGACTACCGGGAGTTTGCTGCTATTCCTTCCTCCAAACCTGTTTACGAAATCCAGGTATAAACTGCATGCTGAACCATCTATTAGATTGGTTAGGGCTTGATTTGCTGGAAGTGCCTGCACATGAAGTGATGACCTTCAGAGCAGAGGGTGAATGACTTGAGGAAGTCTTCTTCCAAGGCCTTGTCTGTGTGGGAGGCAATGACAACCAGCCATGCTGTATAACTGAGGGTTTATTGGAGACATCAATCAAGTGGAATTGTGAAAAAGTTGGTCCAGATAGTTTTAAAATTAATGACAAAAGCTTTGCAAATATAAAGCAGCTACATCTTCACCTTAATTGGTCCTGAAATATTTTGAAGTGAAAGATGAGAACTAAAAGGGAAGAAAAGCCTATAGAAATGATTGCCAACAAATTGCACACTGGACCAAATGTTAACTTCAAACTGAAATGTATCCCGCATCCTGCCCAAGAAGCAGCTGTGGTGACAATTCTCCCATGTTGTAACTGCTGTAGATGAACTGTGAAGTAATCACGTGGTAAAAGAACACCAAGTTTTGAGGGTGAGTGCCATGGCAAGGTTCTTCTCCTTCCTGAAAGAACCTCATTTCATTTAAGCTGCTTTGTCATAGAATCAAAGAATGTTTGAGGTTGGAAGGGACCTCTGGGGGTCATCTTGTCTGACCCCCCTGCTCAAGCAGGGCCACCTAGAACCAGTTGCCCAGGAATGTGAACTGCCTTTCTCATATTGTCTGGATTAGTCATTAACTGATTGCATTTGTGACAGCTGATTTGAGCAGATACTGTATGTCTGTAATATATTTTTTTTTTTTTAGGTATTTTTTTACTTTTATATAAGACAATGAAGCAGATACCTGCAGTTACATTTGTGCTGTGTATGGAGAGCTAGCAAGTACTGACATGTTGGGCTTTAACGTGCTGTCATGACACAAAGATCTCGGGTCCAAGGTGTAATCCCCAAGGCCAGGCTGACTTTAGCAGAGTTGCAGTTTGAGGATTCTCAGGCGGTTATACATGATTTGATGCATATTCTTGGCTGACTCCTTTCACTGGTGGTATTGCTCAGCTGTTGGTAGTCACTCATCTTTTTCTCTAAGAATCTCTTCCCTATTGGGGTGTGCAGCTGTCCACATTCTGTACCAAGTGAGTTAGAGGGCTGGCTACTCAAGCTCCAGGGACAGCTCTGGACTACCCAAGTTTCCCCAAGCCTCTGCTGAGGCCACAGTGCAGCACTGGGTCTTCATGCAGCAGAGAAGGTGCCTCCAAAGGAGGCTACACGTCCAAATCATCAGTCAGTTCCTCTGGACCTCTTCTCAGCAGTGCAGTAATTAAGAGACTGTATTTCCTCCTGGCCATAGTCACAACTACATCACTCACTTTGGATCAGTGCAGTGCTGTTTGGCTGGGCTGTGTCCTCAGCAATGCATGCCAAAGTCATCACAGCCCCCTGTGCTTTGCTCTCTACTCTTCATGAAGAGCATGACTTCTACCATACATTTGCTTTATTTCTAAAGCACTAAATAGGCTGAGATCATCTCCCCCTCTTTCCTGCTTCCTCCAATTTTGCTGCTTCCACAAAATAGACCAGATTATATGGAAATGTGGGTTTCTTGCACTCTCACAGCTGTGAAACTTCCCTAATGCTTTCCATGTAAGTGTATAGAGCTGCCATCTTTATCCTACAACTAAAGAAAAATTAAGCTATTCCTCACTTGTGCTCTTGAGCTGAGCAAGAAGACCCCTAAAAGATAGATTTGGATCAGTAGTGGCCAGAACTTTCAGATGGTTTTGGCATTATTAAACTTGCTGAATACTGAGCTCTTCTGAAACCCTATCCTTACATTTTGTATAGCTCAGAGAAGCGTTGAGCTCAGTGTATTCTGTACAAACCTAGAAAGAATAGTAGAAGTAACACATGCAGCCACTTTTGAAGTAAACCGAATACCTCAACAGAATACTTTGACCATTCTGTCCTTGAAGCACTATATACAGCTAGATCAAATTCTCTATTTCAGCAAAATAAGTAGGGCTTGGGACATCTATGCCTGTCCCCAGAGTAGTGCAGATTTTCAAGCCACCTCAAGTTCATGACCATGAACAAAGTTGTTTTCTCATGGTGTTGTCACTCTGGTCTGATGAGCTACAGACAGCTCCGGTTGTTGGAATGACCTTCATTTTGTGAGGGCTTTACAATTAGGAGGAACTGGTGGAGTTTCATGATTATCACTTAGTCATTTCTCCAAAGCTGTCTTTGCCACCTGTTGGGATGTAACTGCTTCCTATCCCACATCAGTTCTCTATACATACCTGAACATAAAGAAGAAAGTTGATTTTGCCTAAGAAGCTAGGCCTGGGAACAGTGCAGATGCAGAATTAGGATCCAGGACTCTCAAGGAAACATAGCTCATGTCTTTGCTCTCCTCCCATGTTTCTACTCATTTTCTATAGTCTTTATGCTTTCTGCCTTTCATGTCACTTCCTATCCTCTCCTCCCTACACACACAAAGTAAAAGGAGGAGAGCTCTGATGGGCAGACACACACCTCATCCTGCAATTCAGGCAATGGGCTGCTTGACTTTAGCACAAAGGATTAATGCTGTAATCATGCATTCACTGAGGGTCATGCCCCAGCTGCTGTATGATCAGCACCTTTGAGGGCAAAAGGTTCTCTGTAGTGTGTTGGAAGGCTGGAGGTGGGGAATTATTACCTGGCACTAGTATTACAGAGGTGGATGCTCATGTCTTCTGTTCTCTTCCAGTCACCTGATGCAGCTGATGACCTCAGATACATAGATGACAGAAATAACTCAGGTAAGCTCATAGCCAAAAGGGTTGTCTTTGTACTACTTGCTTCCCACCACAGTTCTAGAGGGTTCCCCTTTGCCTGCTTGTGGAATCAAACCTGAGGACTTCAACTTCTTGCTGCTTGAAGCATTGTCCTATTTTGTCCTTTCTAGAATGAAACCTCCAAACTCGTCACATTCAGTTTTGGGTAGGATATTTGCATTGTGCTTTAGTGATGGCTGATTTGCTGAGAATTGTGTGTAACAAGCATGCCTAGTTTTCTTCTGGTTTTATGTTCTGGAGTAAAGAGTAGTAGTAGAATGTGGGGGGGAAGTTTTGGCCTCTGTCACTTGCTGTAAGTGGATAACATCCATTGTCCAGGGCCTGCTTTGTGCCCCTTTTGCTAGAGCAAAGAATCTTGCTGCCTGCAGCAGGCAGCTGCAGATAAATTCATCCTGGTTTAAGACTTGAGAGCATTTGAGTGCTTGAGTACCCAGGTGACTCTCCAAGTCTATGCTTGTGGATCTGTGTGCACAGTCACTTAACTGCTTAACTAAAGAGTAATTAAAGCTTTGACTGCTGTATCTCTTCTGGCTGTCCTAGCTATGGTATGTCTTTCTGTCCCCAACTGTAATGGACAGACTATCTCCCACTTCATTCTAGGTGGCTGTAGTAATAGTGTGGAGCTCAGCGGGGCCTGCCTGCTCCTTAGTAGTACTTCTGTTTCCTTCAACAGTTGATGCTGGTTTTCTTCTAGCTGTTCTGCAGCTTTCCCCCCTCACCTCCCCCCCCCCCCGCCCCCCGCCTTTATTTTACACGAGGAACAGTTTGTCTCTCAATTTTATCTTGGCAAATCTCTCAGTAAAGGCTGCACTCCAGACAGCTGATCCATGTATGGGTCATTTCCAGAAGGAGATTCTTCTGCAGAGATACTCAAGAAAAGCTTACTTTCCTGAGAACAACATCTTTTCTTCATCCCTTGGAGTAAACCTCTCAACCCTGGGTTATTCTCTTGAGGTAGTCCATTCAGTCAGTGTACATAACTAGGAGGTCACTGAAGGGTCGGGAAATAATCAACTGCTTAGGGGCTTCAGGCCTCACCATTGCCTGTCATTGGTCTCTTGGGCCCTCAAATAGAATAAAAGCCATAAAGAAAAGTGTATGGTGCTCTATCAAGAGTTTTTTAACCCAGTCCTTAGTCTTTAAGTAATCCTTGTATCCACTGTATGAGGCAGTGATGTGTGTGAGGCACCAAAAAAATGCAGGTTTTCCAAAATCTTCAGCAGATGAAGATGCAACTAAGCTCTTTTGGCATGAGACAAAGCTCAAGGGTTTTTTTTAGATTTCCCCCTCCCCCTATCTCATTCTGCCAGGCAGTGTAGCATTTCAGCCAACATATAGATTTTTATTTTTATGTAGATTTTGGCAAGTTATAACATCTGTATGAGGAATTTTAAAAATCATCCTTTTCTGCATCAGTTCCAGCCTCCTGCTAGGCCTGCTTTTGTTTCTTTTCAGATATCCTTCTCACAACACGTAGAGTAAATATCTGGAAAGAAATACTTCTCTGGGAAAATACTTAAGAATTGGAGTGATTTTTACTTCATTTTTCCTTACCGTAAAATGAAAAGGAAGGGAAACCAGTCACCAAAGATCAAAGGAGTATATGCTGAACTAGTTCAAAACAACACTATGTGTGTGCATTCTTCTATTCCCCCCCTCCCCCCGCCCCCAACCTCCTTCATTTGCAACTCCCAGCATTTCGGGCACCAATTTGACATATCCTATCAGGCCTTTCACTTCTGTGTGTATTTAATACACCTTTAAAAAGATCTAATTGCTACACTTAGTGACACCTTTTCTCTGTACACTTCTACACACACTGGGATTTTAATCAGAATTATCCTTGATCATGAAATTATGGCTTTTTCATCATACGGTAAACTCATAAGCAATTCCTAAACTTTATGCTAGAAAAGCATTATAACAGAAACTCCAAGGATATCTTACTGCTGACTGCAGGAAAGCATTAGCATATCTCTTCTGAATGTCTTTCAAAGCACACCATTTTTTTTTCCTTGTCCATTGCAGATGGGCTCTAAGAAATACTTCTTGCCTTTCTCAGGTCTGACTTCATGGTTATCATCTTTTAAATGTGTTTCAGAATGTTTATTCCAAGGTTTTCAAGAGGCCAGGAAGTTATTGAACTACATAATAGCATTTTTAGGGTGGAACCATGCTATGTGTGTGCTTTATGACATAACTTTTCCAGATCACATAGAGCCAGCATCTTTTGCCTTCCAATCTTACAACCATCAGGTTTCAGAAATACACCCTTGATAACTTTGTATTGCACTTATTACTGGATACCTACTTATGGTGTGTAAGAAACTACTTTTGTCCTCACGGTCTTTGTCTACTTAGGATGTTGTCCTGGGTTCAGCTGGGATAGAGTTAATTTTTACAGGAACCTGGGAGGTGGGGGGCATAGCCGGGGCAGCTGACCTGAACTGGCCAAGGAGCTATTCCATACCATGTGACATCATGCTCAGTATATAAAGGGGGAGCGGGCCGGGGGGTGGGCTCTTCTTTTCGGTGGGGGAAGTGGCAGAGCGTCGGGTCCCGGGTGGTGAGCAGTTGCACTGTGCATCACTCTTTTTGTATACTTTTTCATTAGTACCGTTGTTGTTGTTGCAATTTCTTTGTGTTGTTCCAGTAAACTGCCTTTATCTCAACCCTCGAGGTTCCAGGTTTGGTTTTTTTTTTCTCTCCTCCGTCTTCCCCCCATCCCACCGGAGGGGGGCGGGAGGAGTGAGCGAGCGGCCGCGTGGTCCTTTGTTACCGGCTGGGCTGAAACCACGACAGTCCTTTTTGGCGCCCAACGTGGGGCACGAAGGGTTGAGATAACGACAGATCTGGCCAGAGCGTGTTGAAACAAATTTGTCATACGCATTTCTTATACTAGATAAATAGATGTTAGTCACAATGTTGATTCAGCTGTTTACATGGTGGCGTTTTGTAAGTTCTTATATGCTTTATGTATTGCCTGTAGTTGCGTATCTCATCTCTGGGAGAGTGATTGGGATTATCATTTTGCTGTACTGGGCAATGTCGACTTGTGAAATGATTACATCACTGGTCATGAGGTTAAGCTGTTATCTGTATGAGGCAGTGATATCATTTCCAGACTTTGGGCACCTTCTGTCGGATTTTATTGGTAATTACACCCAACCCATGGGGAAGTCAGGGGGGGATACTTCCCCCCATCCGTTCCCCTCCCTTTTCTCTTTCCAACTAATTACAACAGTTTTCGAGAATTTTGAATATCCTTGGGATGCGCAAGCCTGTGTGCTGTTAGTGCTATGCCTCCTGACTATGTTTCAGGTCTTGTCTAGGGCTACAAAGAGGCTCTTTAAGAGTACCACCCAGAGATCTGTCCCAAAGCTGGATATTCATGGGTGGCACGGCGTGTGGGAGGATGTGGGCAGGTATCTAGAGAACTTCTCACCTCCAGTGACTTGGAAGTTCACTCCCGAACAACTGCAGAACCCTCATGAAGTGATAGAATTTTTGAAAGGAAAATGCTGTGGCTATCCCAGAGACACACAACTCACTACACTGTGCTGGGCCCTGGCCGGTATCTACCAAACCCTGCTTGATACTATGCAGCACCCCCAGGGGGAAAAGCGGGAAAAGATGGAAAACAAGACAACATGCACCGTGGCTGCCCCAACCCCGACAACATGCACTGTGGCCGCCCCAACCCCGACAACATGCACCGTGGCCGCCCCTACCACGACAACAGGTAGCATGGCTGCCCCTACCCCGGTGACAGATACTGCCACTAAACCAGAGAACCAACCTGTGCCAGTATCAGTCGCCCCTGTACAGAAAAAGAAACACACAAAGAAATCAGTTCGCTCAGTGAGAGATGAAGATGAACCAGGGTCATCGCGAGAACAGGAGGAAGAGGCAGAACCTGAAATAATTACCCGATCTCTATCCCTGAGTGAGTTGCGTGACATGCGAAAAGATTTTAGCCGCCACCCAGGTGAGCACATTGTTACCTGGCTGCTCCGATGCTGGGATAATGGGGCTAGTAGTGTGGAATTAGAGGGTAAGGAAGCCAAGCAGTTGGGATCTCTGTCTAGAGAAGGGGGTATCGACAAGGCGATTGGGAGAAAAACACAAGTCCTCAGCCTCTGGAGGCGACTTCTGTTAGGTGTAAAGGAAAGATACCCTTTCAGGGATGAAGTTACATGTCACCAAGGCAAGTGGACCACCATGGAGAGAGGTATCCAGTACCTGAGGGAATTAGCCGTGCTGGAGGTGATTTATAATGATCCAGAAAATGCGCAGTCACCCACAGATCCAGATGAAGTCCAATGCACACAACCGATGTGGCGGAAGTTTCTACGAAGTGCACCACCAACCTATGCCAACTCATTGGCAGTAATGTCCTGGAAAGAAGGCTATGGACAAACGGTGGATGAATTGGCTGTCCAACTCCGGCAATATGAAGGAAGTCTCTCTTCCTCCCTACGGGCCTGTGTCTCAGCTGTAGAGGAATTGTCCCGAGAGTTCCAGCAATTCAAAGTAGATATGTCCTCCTCCTCACCTGTACAGGCCCGCATTGCAGTTATTGGGAGTAAGCGTTCCTCTGCCCAAGAGAGAGGAGAGAGAAAGTACACACGACGGGCTAACCTGTGGTTTTACCTGCGTGACCATGGAGAGGACATGAGGAAGTGGGATGGAAAACCTACCTCAGTCTTGGATTCACGGGTACGGGAGTTGCGAGAAAAAGCAACCAGAAAAGAAGATTCTTCTTGGAAAACTGCTGCTCCAGTTTCCCGTGAGCAGTCCCCCGGGCGCAGTAGATGGGCCGATCTCATTTCTGATCCTCTTGAAGGGACTTCTGATTCACATGTGCAAAAAGTGGGTAACAGATATTCTAACCAGGATTAGAGGGGCCCTGCCTCCAGCCAGGTGGAGGAGAGGGACAACCGAGTCTACTGGACAGTGTGGATTCGATGGCCTGGCACGTCAGACCCACAGGAATATAAGGCTCTAGTAGACACTGGTGCACAATGTACCCTAATGCCATCAAGTTATAAAGGGGCAGAACCCATCTGTATCTCTGGTGTGACAGGGGGATCCCAAGAGCTAACCGTATTGGAAGCCGAAATGAGTCTAACCGGGAATGAGTGGCATAAACACCCCATTGCAACTGGCCCAGAGGCCCCGTGCATCCTTGGTATAGATTATCTCAGAAGGGGGTATTTCAAGGACCCAAAAGGGTACCGTTGGGCCTTTGGTATAGCTGCATTGGAGACGGAGGAGATTGAACAGCTGTCTACCCTGCCTGGTCTCTCCCAGGACCCTTCGGTTGTGGGGTTGCTGAAGGTTGAAGAACAACAGGTGCCAATTGCTACCACGACGGTGCACCGGCGGCAATATCGCACCAACCGAGACTCCCTGATCCCCATCCATAAGCTGATTTGCCAGTTGGAGAGCCAAGGAGTGATCAGCAAGACTCACTCACCCTTTAATAGTCCCATATGGCCCGTGCGGAAATCTAATGGGGATTGGAGACTAACAGTAGATTATCGTGGGCTGAATGAAGTCACGCCACCGCTGAGCGCTGCTGTGCCAGATATGTTAGAGCTTCAATATGAACTGGAATCAAAGACAGCTAAGTGGTATGCCACAATTGACATTGCTAATGCATTTTTCTCCATTCCTTTGGCAGCGGAGTGCAGGCCACAGTTTGCTTTCACTTGGAGGGGTGTCCAGTACACCTGGAATCGACTGCCCCAGGGGTGGAAACACAGCCCCACTATTTGCCATGGACTGATCCAGACTGCACTAGAAAAAGGTGAAGCTCCAGAGCACCTGCAATATATTGATGACATCATCATATGGGGCAGCACGGCAGAAGAAGTTTTTGAGAAAGGGAAGAAAATAATCCAAATCCTTTTGAAGGCTGGCTTTGCCATAAAAGAAAGTAAGGTCAAGGGACCTGCGCAGGAAATCCAGTTCTTAGGAGTAAAATGGCAAGACGGGCGTCGTCAGATCCCTGCGGACGTGATCAACAAAATAGCAGCTATGTCCTCACCGACTAATAAAAAGGAAACACAGGCTTTCTTAGGTGTTGTGGGCTTTTGGAGAATGCATATTCCAAATTACAGTCAAATTGTAAGTCCTCTCTACCAAGTTACCCGGAAGAAGAACGATTTTAAATGGGGGCCTGAGCAACGACAAGCCTTTGAACAAATTAAGCGGGAGATTGTTCATGCAGTAGCTCTTGGGCCAGTCCGGACAGGACCAGATGTTAAAAATGTGCTCTACACTGCAGCTGGGGAGAATGGCCCTACCTGGAGCCTTTGGCAGAAAGCACCTGGAGAGACCCGAGGCCGACCCCTGGGGTTTTGGAGTCGGGGATATCGAGGATCCGAGGCTCGCTATACTCCAACTGAAAAAGAGATATTGGCAGCATATGAAGGAGTTCGAGCCGCTTCAGAAGTGGTTGGTACTGAAACACAGCTCTTCTTAGCACCCCGACTGCCAGTGCTGGGCTGGATGTTCAAAGGGAAAGTTTCCTCTACACATCACGCGACTGATGCCACGTGGAGTAAGTGGATTGCACTGATCACACAGCGAGCTCGCATAGGAAACCCCAGTCGCCCAGGAATTTTAGAAGTGATCACGGACTGGCCAGAAGACAAAGACTTTGGAATGTTGCCAGAGGAGGAGGTGACACGGGCTGAAGAGGCCCCGCTGTATAATAAACTGCCAGAAAATGAGAGGCAATATGCCCTGTTCACTGATGGGTCCTGTCGCATCGTGGGAAAACATCGGAGGTGGAAGGCTGCTGTATGGAGTCCTACACGACTAGTTGCAGAAACTGCTGAAGGAGAAGGTGAATCGAGTCAGTTTGCGGAGGTGAAAGCCATCCAGCTAGCATTAGATATTGCTGAAAGAGAAAAGTGGCCAGTGCTCTATCTCTATACTGACTCATGGATGGTGGCAAATGCCCTATGGGGGTGGCTACAGCAATGGAAGAAGGGCAACTGGCAACGCAGAGGTAAACCCATTTGGGCTGCCGCACTGTGGCAAGATATCGCTGTTCGGATAGAGAAGCTAGTGGTAAAAGTACGTCACGTAGATGCTCATGTACCCAAGAGTCGGGCCACTGAAGAACATCAAAACAATCAGCAGGCAGATCAGGCCGCCAAGATTGAAGTGTCTCAGGTGGACCTGGACTGGCAACGTAGGGGTGAGCTATTTATGGCTCGGTGGGCCCACGATACCTCAGGCCATCAGGGGAGAGATGCAACATATAGATGGGCTCGAGATCGAGGGGTGGACTTGACCATGGACACTATCGCACAGGTCATCCACGAATGTGAAACATGTGCCGCAATTAAGCAAGCCAAGCGGCAAAAACCCCTGTCGCATGGGGGGCGATGGCTGAAATATAAACAGTGGGAGGCCTGGCAGATTGACTATATCACACTCCCACGAACACGCCAAGGCAAGTGCCATGTGCTTACAATGGTGGAAGCAACCACTGGATGGCTGGAAACATACCCTGTGTCCCATGCCACTGCCCAGAACACTATTCTGGGCCTTGAAGAGAAAATTTTATGGCAACACGGCACCCCAGAAAGAATCGAGTCAGACAACGGGACTCACTTCCGAAACAACCTCGTAGATACCTGGGCCAAAGAACACGGCATTGAGTGGGTATATCACATCCCTTATCACGCACCAGCCTCCGGAAAAATCGAACGATACAACGGACTGCTGAAAACTACATTGAGAGCGATGGGGGGTGGGACTTTCAAACATTGGGATACACATTTAACAAAAGCCACCTGGTTAGTTAATACTAGAGGATCCGCCAATCGGGCTGGCCCCGCCCAACCAAGACTTCCACATACTGTAGAAGGCGATAAAGTCCCTGTAGTGCGCATGAGGAGTATGTTAGGAAAGACAGTCTGGGTTAGTCCTCCCTCAAGCAGAGGCAAACCCATTCAAGGGGTTGTTTTTGCTCAGGGACCTGGGTACACCTGGTGGGTGATGCAGAAGGATGGGGAAGTTCGATGTGTACCTCAGGGAGATTTGATTTTGGGAGAGAATAGCCAGTGAATTGGGCTGTATGATACCTAACTGCTAAATACCCTGCCAATGCATGTCATTGTATCTATAGTGTCTATATGCCATATCAAGGGTATTACTGTAAGAATTACCCAAATGACTGCGGGATGGACTTTGAAACTAAGCCAAGTACAACAGCGACAGAACTTGAACTGACACCCAGCAATTTCCTCAAGATCAACATCCTCGACCTGCAGAACAAGGGCGTGAGTTGCACCAAATGTACTAGCCACAAGTTCCAGAGGCAGCATACAACAACCCACCATCTCACACCATCTCTCTTATCCTGAAGAACTGTTACAACAGATGGAGCCCCAAAGTCATGGACTAAATAAAATCAATGGACACATTAGAGGAATAGCCCATACGCTAAAGGAATACCATTCGCGTGTGTGTGTGTGTGCGGGGGGACGACGGGGACGGACGCAAGTCCATATACTTATATATATAAGACAAGGAAGTGGTAGTGGTCGATTGGAAAATGTAAGATCTGGGCATGATGTAGATGGTATAGAATAAGGGGTGGATAATGTCCTGGGTTCAGCTGGGATAGAGTTAATTTTTACAGGAACCTGGGAGGTGGGGGGCATAGCCGGGGCAGCTGACCTGAACTGGCCAAGGAGCTATTCCATACCATGTGACATCATGCTCAGTATATAAAGGGGGAGCGGGCCGGGGGGTGGGCTCTTCTTTTCGGTGGGGGAAGTGGCAGAGCGTCGGGTCCCGGGTGGTGAGCAGTTGCACTGTGCATCACTCTTTTTGTATACTTTTTCATTAGTACCGTTGTTGTTGTTGCAATTTCTTTGTGTTGTTCCAGTAAACTGCCTTTATCTCAACCCTCGAGGTTCCAGGTTTGGTTTTTTTTTTCTCTCCTCCGTCTTCCCCCCATCCCACCGGAGGGGGGCGGGAGGAGTGAGCGAGCGGCCGCGTGGTCCTTTGTTACCGGCTGGGCTGAAACCACGACAGATGTCTAGCGTCTACAGCAACTTATACAGGGAAGGTATCTTTCTGTCCTACACCGGACTAATCACTACTCTATTATTAGTTTTGTCTAGAACTCAGCTCAGCAGCTCATATACACATAGGAATGAAAGATGATCTCTTCACCTTCTTGTATTGTTAATTTATCCCCGTTCAGCCTTTTTAGCCATATCTCTACTCCAAAGATTTGCATCAACCCTTTTGTTATCCAGACTTCCATTTTACAGATTCTTTCCCACCAAAATGTCACAAAACTAGAATCTCTGGATTCATACTAGTTGCAATGCCTGTGCTCTCTTCCAGTATTTTCTGATTTCTCTCATAGGATAAGAAGCAAGTAAGGGAGGCTTGTACTGGTTCAGAATATACCAGTATCCTGTTTGGCTGGAAGTGAGTTCTTGAAGAAAGACTGTAAGAAACAGAGAAAATGAGCTTGCATAGATGCATATTCTCGGTTTTCTGTAATTACCTGTTAAGTAGGAATGTCTTGAGCCAGGTGTTCTATCTAGATCATGAATGGAATGATCCTCTGTAAAATTGTCTAGATTTTTTTTTTTAATCTTTCATGATGTTTTGTGACATTGAGTTCCATAATGAGGCATTTTGTTTACTTTAATTCTGTTTCTTGATAATGTCCATGGGTCTTCTGGGATGCAGTGAATAACTATGTCTTATTCACTCTTTCTGTACCATTCATGCAGGTCAGTATTGTATCAGTTATCTTTCTTCCAGGCTGAAGAATCCTAGTTCTTCTTTGTGGGAATTGTTCCCACACCCCTCTGGACTTTTTTTTATTTCATCTATGCCATTTTTAAGGCAGAGAAGGAGAACAGGGCTGCATGCAGTATTGCAAATGTAGGCATATGATGAGTTTATGCAGTGGCAGAAGGTGTTTTGTATGTTCTCCCATCTTTTCCAATACCTAATCCTCGAAAGTGAAATGGTATTGCTGAGAAGTGTGCCAGTGTTTTCAGAAAGCTCCCCCTAATGACTACAGAATCATAATCTCATTTTAAGGATGTTGCATTTTATATGCAATTGGTATTCCATTACTTTTATTGAGCGTAAGCATCATCCAATAGTGTAAAAATAAACTTACTAAGTCAGCACGAGGTTCTGGCTAGTCCGATATTGTGTCTGATGCGAGCCACTGGGAATGCCAAGAAAAGAGCATAAAAGAAGAAAAGCATAAAGTGATTCCTTCCAGAATACTACTCTAGGCTACAACAATCTGTGTTTTAGCACTTTCTAAGCCAGAGGCCTTTAATTTTAGAGGTTTTTATTTCTTTCTTGAATCTATTCACATTTGCAGTAAATTTCACCTTCCGTGTCATTGCCCAGTCAACTTGGTAAAATCCTAATACCCTTTTTTGTAGTTGAGTTTCATTTCACTACCCTGAGATACAGCTTGGTATCATCAGCAGTTTCTCTCAAGACAGTCTTTATCACTTCTACTCCTTCTCATTAGTTACCAAATACTGACCCTAATACGGATAGCTGCTTTATGTTGTGATAGCAGGTAATATCCTCCTGCACTTTTTCTGTGTTTTAACTACATACCCACTACAGGATGTGCTGCCTTATCCTATGGCAGCTTGTTTTCATTAATAGCTTTGGCTGAGGAACAATCAAAAGGTTTTTTAAAAGTTCAGTATGCTGTGTTGAGATGACTTAACTTGCATGTTTGATGGTTCCTTTGGCTAATTCTAGTCTAAGAGGGTCTAAAAGGAATTACTTCCTTCTAAGCCACACTGATTTCCTTCCCCATCCCACCCCCCATCTGGATTTTTAATTGCATGTGCCTATGCCTTTCTTTTATACCTATTTGCCTTGTTTGGAAGTCAGTCATCTGCTTGCCAATCCCAGTATCCTTTCAAGATGTCAGATTTGTCACCTACATTAATTTGGTTCTGAGGCCTTTTCAAACAACAGGTTAATGCTATGGTTAATAGTTCAGGAAGGATTCTGAATTATAATGACTACTCTAACGGTACTGTAACAAGGGGAATAATTGCATCTTGGAGTCTGATTCTAGAGTAGAGGGTGGGCCACTAGGTACAGCTCAGCAGACTGTGCACCTTTGACCTGATAGATCTTCATAGATTTCTGTATTTGAGGTTCTCTGCTATGTTCAAAGACTTTAGAGAGGCTTCCCAGGAGCCAGTTTGCACTTGAAGGGAAAAATCTGTGGTTTTGTGGAACTTTTTTTTTTTTTTACACAAATATCTCACAGTAGTTGCTCAAGCCAAATTATCGCAAAGGGCAGATGTTCCAGGTGTATGTCAAAGCACAGCAGATAAGCTCTACTAGGTCCTTTCAGGAGGGTAAGGAGCCACTGTAACAGCAAGTGTACTTTAGGTGCAGAACACATCCTAAGAGGCCTGAGACCAAGTTAACTGAGAGTCCGCCCTGCCAGAGTATCTTTCCTGGTGAGTTCCTTTGGTGAGGGAGCCAAGTCACAGACTAAATTTACAGAAAGGACTTAGTCGTGTAACTTCAACGTTAAGCAAGGCCAAAATGCTCACCTCTCGTTAGCTACAGCATACCATGCTGGTGGTCACACTGCTTGCTAGTGCGTGCTACTCTATTTGAAACAGAGATCACCTAAAAGTCCAGGGCACAGGATTGCTGTAGATCACTAAGACTTCAGTGCCATCTGAAATTCAGCACCTGGGTATACCCTTGTGTCTACGTTACCTGTATCAGCTATATACTTAACCTAGCACTTTGTCTTTAAAACTACGTTTCTTGTCTACACAGTTCCCCAGGAGCAGGATGGGCAGCCAGAGGAAGAGGAAATGTTAGTAACACGTGATTCATCAACACCTACTTCATCAGCACTTGAAGAAATGGCCCTGTACAGCAGCAAACGCAAACTCCGACACAGCCGGCGCAGTTTGGAGGCTGCTGTCCCTACGTAGAAGATCTGGTGCACCTGGGCGATGGAATAGCCCAGCACAGGGCTTTTGAGCTTCCTGTGCTCCAGGGACAGCACTGGACTGCCCACACTGCTGCCTCCTGGACTCTGGATGGGAACTGAGCACCCCAGGGAGCATTGTGGCCAACTAACTTCCTTTAAGGCTGTGAACCGCCCTCGTTTCTCACCCAATAATGCACTGGGGCATGTCCTAAACAAAATGGGACAAACACTAGACTTATTGATGGCAATTGAGAGGAGGTGTGGGTATGACAGTGGGCAGATGCAGCTTGTTAGCCTGTAAATATTGTGTGTGGGGGAAGGGTAGGACAGGGAGAACATATGAGTGTGAGAGTGTGTTGGGCTCCAGCTGTTATTTCCTCAACTTTGATTTGTTTAGTGGTTAATATGGGAGCTTCTACTCCGGTATGAATTAGAAGGAAGGTCCAGCCTGCCTTTGCTCCTATTTAATTTCCAGTCTTTTGCCAAAAAGCATCTCCTTCCACTCTCCTGCACTGTGTCACCTCACTTTCTTTTGGGAGTATGTGGAAATGGGTAGCTTGGAGGCAAAAAAAAAAAAAAAAAAAAAAAGAAAGAAAAAAAAAAAAGGAATTTCAGTGAAGTGCCTCCCTCTGACACTGACACCTATGTGCTCAAGCAAAGACAACTGAATAAGCAGGAGCCTGTGCCAGCTCTGTGCCACTTGCCTCTGGTGGTGAGCGCAGCAATCTATCCCATGTAGGAAACTGCTCCTGCTAGTATTTTGTGCTGTTCTGGGAGACAGGTACCTACCTAGATGTACACATAACTGTGTGTATCTTGTGCGTGCAGTGTGAACCACTCTACAAGCACACTGTACTGAGTGTCAGAGGAGGCCAGGTATCTGTCTTCTGTCAGCACCATGACTGAATTGGTGACCTGGGGCAGAAATGAGAAGGGAGCTGAGCAGCTGTAGCAAGAGTGTAGCAGTGTGCATGTGTGACAGCAATAGAGAGCAGAATAGTTGGGGATTAGGATATGGTGGCAGAGATAGGAGGTGTAAACAGCAGATAAGATAGTGCGTTAGGATTCAGGAAATGGGGAAGGGTAGGAAGTGGCATTGCTGGGGTCAGGTTAGGAGTAATGGGGTCTTACAGGTAGGAGGATACTAGTGGGTGAGGCCACAATGTTGCCCACTAGCAGTGAAATGAAACATGACGTTACTGGGGTGCCCAGTGTGGGGCTTTCAAAGAGCGCCTGCTAGGCAGGGAGCACAATGAAGTAGGATGGGTCTGGCCTATGCCTTGCAATAACTACACAATTCTACTTTCTGCCAACTTGTTGGCTTCAGGCCCCTCTCCATGTAGAACAAGGAAAATACATGCTTGCCCATGCAAGAGTTAAAAAAATGGAAAAGGAGCAGGGGTGTGATTCATGGTTTCCACGAGTGGAACAAGGGCTGTGAACAGATTCTGTATCAAGTGAGCTCTGCAGATGGGGAGGAGACAGGTGCTGCCTATAGCTCTGAAATCAGTTTCTGCTGCTGACTACTGAAATAAATCATCCCTTTTCTTTTTTTTTTTTTCCTTCTTTTTTTTTTTTTTTTTTTTTTTTAATGTCTCTAATAGGGAGAAAAGCATCTGAGCTTGGCAGTAATCTGATCTGTCTACCCTGATACATTGGTGCTCTCTGCTGAACCCCTCCAGCAGTAAGACCAGAGTTGGACCTTAAGCCTTTCAGTGACTCAAAGTGGCTTGGGAGCGACAGGCACTTCTGCTTGTATATTTGCTGAATGAAAGAACTGGATGCAGTTTCTTTTAGTTGAGAATCTCCCTTCATGCCAAAATCCAGTGGATCATTTTAACTGACTTCATATGGTTTAATTTTACAGAGCTTTGAAGGGGGAACTCTGATAATCTCAAACTGCAGCTATGGCTGCTTCCATCATCAGCAATTTGAGCTTTTCCTTTTTAAATCTAATTTTAGCATTTGCTTTTTAACAACAGCAATTTTGGAAACAATCCTGGATTGGTTTTGGTGACTAACTTGTGATTCTTTTTTTCTTTCCCTTTGCGGTACCTGGTGCCAGGCTCTGGGTTCTCTCCCATTCTCTCCTGAGAGACTCTGAGGGAAAATTAGCGCATCAAGACTGTAACTAGTGAAATTTGTACAACCAAAGAAATCTATTTTGTGGTTCAAGGATAATAAAGTTTACTTTACATTTTAGAACCTTTAGTTAATGTGGTTTGCCCTGTGTGAAGTCTGCAATTTCTATATCAACACTTTGATTCTTCTCACCCTATAGTCTAGCAAACATACTAGTGATTTTCCTGCTTTTGGATGCAGAAATTAATGATCACCTAAATCAATGCGAGCTGCAGGAATATCAAGATGAACACGTGCTACTTGTGTAAATTTCGTAGAAAACTGGCATCTATGCTGAAAGGGGAGGAAGAGCAGATTCACTCTTGAGGGGCAGGGAGGAGAGTAGAGGTTTCGGCTCCAGAGAAGTTGTAGTAGTCGGGAAAGGAAATGGGGACAAACAGGTGAGATGATACATGTTCGATACAGTGGTTTAGTTATCATGTTCATCGCTAACATCTATTTAAAAAACAACATCCTGCTTAATGGCATACAAAAGAGGGAGGTAAATTCAGAAATGAGAAAATGAGCTGTAATGTGCTGTTCAGTGTTACAGCCTTTAAGACAAGTACTGATGCTAGCTGCAGAGGGACTCGTAATTCCATCCATACAAGGGGCTGATTAGGCACGAAATGTCCCTGTGTGCTGTGGTGCCCGTGCGCTTTGTGGTTGGGCTCTGTCAGTAAAGGTTGCCTGACGTGATTCTGTCATCTGTGGCAGTGAGGACTGGTTCCTTCTGCTGCTGCTGAGCTCTGCAGTGCCTGCTGCTCCAGCCCATTGCTTCACGGGTGTGGGTGAGCTCATGGAGCACCAACCCTAAGGGTTTGGCTCCATTTGACCAGCTGCCAGGAGTGTGTGGGGGAGCGCGTGTGTGTCTGTGTGTGTGTGGATGATGGAACAGCTGGACACATGAGTCAGCAGGTGGCTGTTACAGGAGTAGCCTGGAAGCGATGCACAGCCTTGAGCTCTGCTCATCAGCTGATGTAATATGAAACAGTGACACCAGCAAGATCTTAAGCCTCTTGGCTTTCTTTACTTGGCACTGCTTAACAAAAAATAAATCCTATTTTGTTTACATGATTAAAGCTTTTAAAAACATAGTTTAAATATTAAAAAACTAACACATATCATGTAGCCCAAACAAGTTTTCCTTAGTCTGGATCAATGGATAGCCACCAAGACGTGCCAGCACAGTGAAAGAAAAGCAGCCCCAGTGGGAAGAGGGCAGAATTCCTTTTTCTGGAGACAGTGTCATGCTAGACCGTGGCCTTATTCTCCATCCTTTGCAATTGTTGACTTGCAGGGACATATGGAAAAAGGACCTCGGTATGTCACATGGTACCACAGGAACAGTCTTGTCTTAGTTCAGCTTGGAGAGTTCAAGAGTCTAAAGTGTAGACTTACACAGACTCAATATATTGCACAGGTTTTCTCCTATAAAATGGAATTTTTAAAAATCTTGTTTCAATGTATCTTTTTTCTCCTCACTTAGACTGTAGTTTTCTTGGGCCACATTTATTACTTTATGCATATGTATCGCCTAACACAACTGAGCCATGATTAAGACATACGCAATAGTTATCACTTTAGAGGAAAGTAAACATCATCAGGGTCCTTGTAGGAATTGAAGCAGGTCATTAGCATAATTTTTCTCAGACAAAAGCACATAGTAACATACACACCTCATAAAAATGCAAGCCTGAAAGCCTCACATAAGGTACCCATCCATTGCATATGCACTGGAGGGGGCAGAGGCAGGATGGGAAATCCACACCCATTTATCTGCAATTGAGATTTCCCCGAAGGGTCCATGTTACAGGCCCCATTTCCAGTTAGGGTATGGACAGGAGGATAGAGGTGATTGCTGTGATGGAAGGTGGCCCAGAAGTCTTAACAGCAAGCATATTCAGAAGAGTTTCAGAATTAGAAAATCTGTCCAGCTGCTTTGCTGCTTCTGTGACAAACCTGTTGATGAGAAGCAAGGGAGTAGGGCCTAATTCCAAATGCTCTACTAGATGAAGGTCTAGAAAAGATGTTCATGCAAGAGTGTCTGATTTACGATAGCTACTCAAAGTATCCACAGGGCTAGCATGCAATTGCCTCTGGTAAGATGTTGCTATTGGAGTAAAGACAGAGAAAGACAACCAAAAAATATTTTTCAGAACTTTATAGCTTCCCTGGGTTTTGAGGTGTGCTCTTACGTCTTCATTAACTTAACTTAGGAAATTTATTTAGGGTGGATATTTTACTATAAATAGGAACAAAAAAAATTAGTTCAGTTTTATAGGGACAATGCAAAGATCTTCAAGGCTGCACAAATACAGAATAGAGTACAACTGGTTAGGTAGAAGGTTTGCAAGAAATAATCTTGCAGCTACATGCATTGTATAGCAACAGTGAATCGACATGCTACTGGGAGTGTGGAGGCAATGTTAATGTCATGTTGGAACATAGCTCTAGGTGCAACTTGCAAGATATGAAGTAAAACCTGCTCTACATAACACTGATTTTTGAGCATTGTAGTTTTACTGGAGATTACCACATAGCTGACCACCATATCTGGTTAAAAGCAAATGGAAAGGAGCAAATGATATTGAAATATGGAAGACAGCAATGGGAAAGAACTACACCAAGCTAAATAAAAAACACAGTAATGCATTTAAAAAAGAATCTAAAAAGCAACTTGTTAATGTGGCACAAGTATGTAGACTGGGATGCTATCTGGTTTGTGACACTATCTGGTTAATGGCATGTTTCAGCGTGAAAGACTAGGACAAGAAGTAGGATAAGTAATAAACACCCAGATACGCAGAAGAAGGAGGAGGAGATTATGGTGATGATACTTGAGGAGCATTGTGGATTATGTAAAACTTATCATGGACTCTCTAGGGAAAGGAGCTCCTATCTTTAGGATCTTTCACTACTTCATCTACAATGTATGTCACTAATGTAATCTGTAAACATAAAGTCAACTAAAAATACAAGTAGCAGCAGCAAAAGTGGTACTGAGCTAAAACTACAGATTCATCTAGTCCTGCACGTTGTCTCCAGGTATGTAGCATTTCCATTATGCTATAGCTGGGACTGCCACTCCATCACTATAGTTCGGCTTGCGCACCTCAGGGCCCTAGACAAAGCCACTTTACTGGCTTCAAGGTCCATGCTTTTTGAATACAGTATGTTCTGGTAAATCGTGTTTTGACACCACAGGAAAGCGTAGTTTCTCCAAAGGATAATAATCAGTGGCCAACTGCATGTGGATAAAAGCAGATACTGTCTGTCTAAAAAAAAAATCAACTACCCACCTAAACCAGAAATAAAGTGTCCCATACCAAAGTCTGTGAAAGGCCCCAAACAGCCTTCCTGACTAATGGAGATCTGGCATCACAAAGGTGCATCCCTTTCTGGTAACAGCAAGTATATATCCCCCTCTCTGCTATAAAGGGCCAATTCCTTATTTTCCGCAGTCAGACAACACCTGCCTTCACCCCAACCTCATTCTCCTTCTTTGAGTTTTCCTCTTCTTTTTAGCCAGCATGGTAACCAAAGCACAAACTAATTTTGCACCTTGTACAAAAACCACACAAGTGTATAAGAAGGATATAATTAAAGTATTAGTTCAAATCAACCTATTTCACTTTGAACTGAAAGCAGTCTATAAATAAGTGTTCATATAATTTAGTACCTGTATGTTATCTGAGATAGCACTAGCAAAACATCAGACTGTAATAACATACTGCTATAGGAAGGAGCCTCCAAAACAGCCTATAGATCTTTCATACATGAACATATGTATTGTCTCAAATTTCATACATGAACATATATCTTATCTCAAATTTCATACATACAAGAAATCAATAATAGAACAATTACTCTTATAAATGATTGATCTTTTCTCCCATGTCTTCTACTATGGTACACAAAAAGTCCTCCTTATTGGGATTGCTTGGAAGGTAGGCTGTCAGAGTTTGGGTTGGTGGGGTTTTTTTTGGCCCTCTCAGAGGTCTCTTCTTCTCTATATTAGTAGTATTGTTGCAACCTTTCTGCTTGATGCAAGCTTGACAGGAGTGCTCACCATATACTGATACAATGACTTCAAACTCACCGTCCACTCAAATGGCTTTTGTCTCCCAACACCTTCAGTAGCACATCATCTATCTCCTGATTACATGTCTCTATGCAGAAACTAGAATTCTGTATTCCATACAAAACAATAAAAAAGAGGCTAAATTACAAACCTTATTGCACTCCTGCTCTTTCAGCTGCCCCTCTCTCCACATCAGGATGTGGCAGAAGGCACACAGTAATTTTAGTGCTGCCTTTTTTGGGCAGATGAATTCTGCAGGCAACACAGCTTGAAGAACTATGGACTATAACCCAATATGAGTATGAAATAGCATGCTGGCAGACAGAATTTTACAAATATAAATGCAAGATAATGCTCACCAAAAGAAACAATTTAAGTTTTCACTGGGTTTATTCAGGAAAACTCGGACAAAAAAAGCAGAAGGAATCATTATGCTCAATGAAAACATCTGTTAAAGTCTGGCATGGGTAGCTATCACTGATATTTACCATACCAAGCATTACACTTCAGTGACAGAATAGTTTTGGGAATACTACTTCTATGACATGTCATCCTGGTGAGATTTTTCTAAGGAAGTTAGGAAGATGTTAATGTCAACAACAGGCCTGGAATGGGCACAGACATGGTTCTACCAGAATACTTGAGCCAGCCAGCCATCCCAAGTGTTCCGTTGCTAGCCAAGTTACGCACTACCTACTCTCCCTTAGTCTTCCTGATTGCAGAAGCCGGTTTGACACACATTGTGGTCAGAAAAACAGGTTTGGTCTATTGTCCTGCTCCAGGCTGCAGTGAACAGGCAGGGCTGCCTGATGGGTACCCCTGAATGGCCTTGATTACATTATTTGCATATCTTATGATCATCTTTACCATCCCTTTTTCTGCCTAGCCCTCCTTTTCTTCATTTTGGTGTCCTTCCAGAAAAACAACCAACCTTGAATTACTTCTTCTCCTTTGGTCTCAGTTTTGTTACATTCATCCCTAAATCTGGTACTTCTGGTAAGGTTACCTACTTACCATATGTTTATATCGTATTAGTGATATGGTGACCTAAGGACTTTCAGCCTAGCAAGTTTCTACTCCAGAAGGTCCGCAGTACTCCCGTTATCTGCAGCATTCCTCTGTTCCTCACATAATTTTCCCTTAACTGCCTGTGAAATCCAGCCACCCCTCCCAGCACTATTTGTAACTTTTGTCAGCTTCTCACATTGTTATCTGTTAGATCCAGCAATTTCTCACATCATGTCCAGTACTGTCTCATGTCCTGTTCAAGTTAGCTTAGTCTCTGGCCACTGGCCTAGTCAGCTGTTTGCATATCAAACAGTTCCCATCAGAGGCAGTTTAAATACTATCTTGTTTTCTTTTAGTTTATTGCACTCCTATATGAGACAGGTGTTTGATTAATTGCTGCATTTTCTAAGACACAGATATTTGTCTATATAATTTATCTCAGTTTGCAATGAAATTCTACTTCCAGGTCTATGTTAAAGTGGGTTTTTTTTGTTTGGTTGGTTGTTTTTAAAGTAGAATGTGTCCTATGGTACTGTGACAATACGTACGTCAATTACAATGCAAAAAGGACTGTGGCTAAAATGTGAACTTGCTGGTAAACACAGAGTGCTTGAATTGCATATGTGTCTTCTAGGAGACTGGTCTGTCTTTGCAGTATTATTTCACCATACAGTGTCCCTGGAAATAGCACTCGCATCACAAAATAGTGATCAAGCCAAAAGATAATACTAATAAAAACCCATGAAAATTAGTATCATGAGAAACAAATTCAGAAATAGTGTAAAGCCTGGTAAACTGTGCAATGGCAACAGTCCTTGGTCACGTTTAATGTGAAAGAATGTAACATAAGTTCAATGTAACATAACAACAAATCATATTAAAAAACATAAGTGTAAAATCCAAATGATCTATCCCTGAAGATAACTGGCCACATATGGAACCCTTTGACTGAAAAATTCTCTCAGAGAGCGCAAAAAAGTGAATTCCATGCATTAAGTTCCAGTCCTACCTGGCAAAAAAACCCAATGAAAAATTACAAATATCCATTTCAAGAATAAAGTGAATATTCAACAGTCAAGGCTTTTCAAACCCATCAAGGATGGCTATGAAAATTAAAAAACAAACCCCAAATCTCTTTATAATGGAGTTTAGGAAGGAATGAGTAAGTGTTGATTGCAAGGCTGCAGATGCTTTTCCAAGAGGGTGAAAGAGGTATCAGAGGCTATGCTTTGCAATATGTTCAGAACGGAAGACACACAACTCGGAAACATATACCATCAAAAGCTTTTACTGCTCTAGAGAAGAAGCTCCTGAATCTGAGGTCATGAAAAAAACCACCCCATTTTAATATTATGTGGTAATTTATGTGGCAACTTCAAATGTAAACCCCTACTAGTTTACCACTCAAGAAGCCTGGGGATGCTGAAACATTTAACCCTACTTACGTTACCTGGTCACCACTGTTCAGATAAGAAGGCATGAGAAATATCCATGAGTGGACGTTATAGAAGATTGGTTAGTGAATTGCTCTAGTCACCCAGATAATCTAGCACTTATCACCTGGCTGATTCTCAGCAAACAGCCAACCAGCTCCCCTCTGTGATTTGCCTCCGAACATTTAAGTTGTGCTACCTCAGTTTTAGAGCCACTCGAGTGCTAATTTCAAAATGTTTTATTTATGACAAACACATTGGAAAGAAATGACAAATCAAACAATTAGTGTGTGAATTTTTGAAAAGTTGCAACTTGCCTTGAAAAACATTCTTGCTTCATGAGACTTAATAAGTAGCAAGACAATGAATGAGTCTTGGAAGGACTATACTCATGATTTTTAAAGGTTCGAGAAATGAGAGGATGACATGGTTCAAATAGTAAATGTTGCAGAAAATGTTGAGTTTGATGAAAGAGACAGATATTCAAGAACTTAGAGAACTGAATGAAGAAGAGTTACCAGAAAATTAATTAGACCAATTTGCTAAAGAGCAGTAAATATAAAAATAGAAGACTTTAAAGTATCAGTAATGGAAACATGGACAAAAGTATGTATGGGAGCAGTAGGAAGCTTGAAAACATACTCGGTTTCCATTCAAATAATTAGTTCCCAAATTTAATTTATGTGAATTTACAAACTTGCTTAAGAATACATCTGTCAATTGTAAAGGGGAACTACTGCAGTAACATTTTAATAATAAGGGTTAAATGATCATGCATGGAAATATTCAGAAGGTTTTTCTCTCCTGTTTTGTAGGCATATTAGTAATCTTTCCACAGGACTTGAAAAATGTACATTAAAAAAATACGGCTCAGCGTGACCTCTACTGACAGAAAGATGAACTGCCACGTACAGTTCAATGGCTGGAATTCAGCAGAGACTGAGTTAAGGAAAGCTATAGAGCTTTTACCAGATCTAAAAATGGTACCTTGGCCAAGGCCGGCCCCAGCTGTCAAGATTTAGTTTAGCATAGACATATAGCTTGGACAGACTCATGGTTTAATCTAAACATTTTCAGATGAAAGGCTGATACTAGCTCAGAAAGGTTTTACACAGCACATCATACAAAACTTCAATTACTAGAAAAAAAATTTCTTTAGGGAAGAATCCACTTGAAAAAACCCACACCTGAGGAAAAGCATATGTAAAGAGAGAAAGGTAATGGTGAGTTGTTCAGAATAATTTATTTGATGCCTTAAAATGTATTAGGAAAAAAACTACTGGATTAGTATCACACCAGATCAAAACAAAAATAAAACCTGCTTGAGAGAAGACATGGAAGATATCACAAAAATCTGTATACCCATGTAAAATGGTATGTATTACTAGCTAGCATCGTCAGGAGGCGGGAAACTAATAACTGATATAAAGCAATAATGAAAATTTACAAATCAGCAGTCTTCCCCCCCCCAAAAAAAAGCTAAATCTAAAAAAAAAAAAAATCAGGAGCAGGAAGCTCTCTCGGCCTTTCCTCACGTGTGAGGCGCTCCAGTCCCGTTATTATCCCTGTGGCCCTTACCTGCACTCTCTCCAGCATGTCCCAGTCCTTCTCATACTGAGGGGCCCAGAACCGGCCGCAGCACTCCGGGCATGGCCTCACCCGTGCCGAGCTCATGTCCCTCCAACAGCTGGCAGCACTCCTCCTAAGGCAGCCAAGGGAACCACTGGCCTTCTTGGCAGCAAGGGCACATTGCTGCCTTGTGTTCAACTGGGTGTCCACCATTAGCCCTAGGCCCTTGTCAGCACAGCAGCTTTCCGGCTGGTGGTTCTCCAGCACAAACTGCTGCAGGAGGCTATTCCTTCCCAGGCACAGGACTTCACACCTCCCCTTGTTGAACTGCAAGAAGTTCCTGCTGGCCCATTTCTCCAGCCTGTGGAGGGCCCTCTGGATGGCAGCACGACCCTCTGGTGTATCAGCCACTCCTCTCAGTTTGGTGTTGTCGCAGGTCGTTAATGAAGCTGTTGAACAGGACTGGGCCCAGTATTTGACCCCTGGGGTAGACTGCTAGTCACTGGCTTCCAAGTGGATGTGGTTCCACTGATCACCACCCTCCAGGCCCAGACATTCAGCCAGTTTTCAACCTGCCTCACTCTACAGTCACCCAGCCTATACCTCATCAGCTTTGCTACAAGGATCTTACAGGAGACCGTGTCAAAGGCCTTAATGAAGTCCAGGTAGACAATAAAGTACAAATGTCCAAAGACAGTTAACTAAGTCACCGTATTCATTAAAGCAACTGGCTAAAGAAAAGTAAAAATGGAGGACAAGCATGCTAGACCATATTAATAGAAGTAACAAAAGTCCAAGCATGATTCAGCTAAATATTTTGACACTGAAAATTGATCTCCGATCCACTGACTGTACATTGCTCTAGAGTATAGCAGGAGTCACCCCATCTCACATGGCGATACCTGAATTTGTGTGTCTTAAGCTGAAACCATTTACACATCTTACAGCCTCAAGAAAAAAAGGTATGTAAATTCAAAAAGGAAGGCAGAAGAGTAGTACATTGCACAAAGTCAGCGGACACTGTAACAGCAACAAATAGTACCAATTACTGACGCAAGGCACATGGACAGTCCCAGGGCTTCTGTCAGAAGAAATTTCTTAAGCTTTATTAACAAAGTGGTCTCTCACTATCGCCACCATCAGTGGTAATCTAAATAGGTTAGATATACAAGCTCCTTTCATATTGTAGCCAAGTCTCTCCCGTTGAGGTTTCTTAGACCAATGCTGTAATATAGCAGATGATCTACACTTTATTTTTTTAAAAAACTTGGTAACAAATCCCCTCCTTAGCACACACACTAGAGCAACAGTTCTGGATCTTAAAGACTCTCAGCTGCTTTATCCCCTTAATTTTTGCTTTATGAGCAATTCTTGCACTCCATGATATCCAGCTGAGAATGATTTATCCGTTGGTATAGCAAAAGTGATTTTTTCAGAGCCCCTGCATGAGGCCAGCACAAACAAGTGTGGTCTGGCACAACTTTGCATTCTTTTTTTCATATTAACCATTTTTCCACTCTCTGAGAGGACAGGCAGAAGCAAGCAAACACGCCTGTGGCCATTTCCCAGAGAAGAAACAACATTTACAAGAGTCAAAGTTATTTAATTTCACTTGTTTTGGAAGAGAAAAAAAAAAAAAAAACAAAAAAACAGCAACCAACCACAAACAAGAGTTTTAGAAGGTCTTTAGTGGATACCAATATTCCCAGGGCACTAGCAAGGTAACCAATAGACTTTCCTACATAGATGCTTGCCTATATTGGCTTCCTCATCTTAGCAACCCTCAAGTATTATGAATTCATCCACATAATAACCATGGGAAAGTAACAGCATCTCAGTAATTTTGCAGAAACTGAAATAAATGATGGGGTAATCGTTATCTGGCCAAAGCAGTCCAAGAGCTACAGAACCTTCTTTTGGGAGAAATGGGACAGGAGAGGATGATATTCCCCTTTCCCTGCTCCTTCCAATACCTCTCAGAAGGAGACTCTACAAGAAAGTGTTCAGAGAAACAGGGGTTAGGAAATTGCAGCAGGCTCTCATAAAGATATGAGGAAGACAAAAAAACAGAGGTAAAAGTAATACTTTAAGGAACACTAATTTCATTCTTTCAGTCATATTTCTTCTAATACTTTGTTTAATTTTGTCTTAAACATGCCTCAACAAAGGATCAAATGAAGTGTCACGTTTTTCTGGCAAAGCCTCCAAGCCTTTGTCTGGGTTAGCTGCACTCTGATTTAGCAAATTTTTCTTTTTAACTTCCCAGTGATGCTAAATCAGAAACCACAGCAATAAACAAAGAGAAACAGGATAGAAAGAGGTGGGGGCAGGGAGAACAGGAGATTTGCAACTCAACTTTGTGGAAAAAAGTTTCCTCTCTCTGCTAGATCTACACAGTCAAGCAGGCATTAAGTTTCGAATACACACAAAAAGAATCTCAAGGACAAAGGTCTGAGTTCATTCATCTTAATTTAGGGTGGGAAGCTACAAGTATAGTAAATATTTCAAAGCTCCTTAAGTGTTACAAGTTACCTTTTCTATTAATTTGTCTAATAAATGGTAGGACCTCTACCTACAAACCTGTATCATTTCTAATATGCAAATTGTAGTTATTATGAATCAAATTACTCAATATAAATTAAATGAAAGAATAATTTTTTTAAAATCTATAAATAAGACTTTAAGGAAATCAGTTAGGCACTTTGTCTCTGAGTTCTTCAGTCTGGCTGACTTGAATATCAAAGAAGCTCTTCTTCAAAACAGAAATGCTAAAACTACCACAAATCTGTACCCCAATCAAACAAGAAAAATGTACAAAGTTAATTTTGAAATGTAACTGTATGAATATTTCTCAGGAGAGCTATTGGGAAATAGCAGAATTTACAAGAAATTAAAAAGAAACTGCTCAAATCAAGCTATGCATATAGAAGATCAAAAAGAGCAAACACAAAGTGAAAACTTCCCCCCAAATCAAACTTACTATACATTACAAAGTGTAACTCAAGAAATAAGCTCCTTGCCTCAGCTTTTCAAAAGGTGGGGAAAAAAAAGACAAGCCAGCTAATGGGAATGAATAATAGAAAATGGAATTTACCTTGCTAGATGTATAGAAAAACCCCAATAAGCTTCTGCATAATTTTACCACAGAATTTGGAAGGGATGGGACACTAAATCACAAATCCAAATATAAAAAATATTTTAAGAAACCTTTCCAGTGTAGTGTTACAACATAAGTTATTTAAAAATGCTTGCTCACCCCTAGTCCTCTTCTGAATATCATGGGTTTTTTTCCCCTTACAGTTCTGGAATTTTATCATAGTACCTCTTGAGTGGCACAATAATCGCTTGACCCTGGCCCCTGTTTAAGTCATATGGTACCATTCCCACACTCTGAAAAACTCCCCTCTTCCCCTGAGCAGTTTCCTGCTTTTCCTTCAGGCAACCCAATAAATTCCTTCCTCCGCTTCATCATGTGGTTATCACCCTTCAGTATCTTGCTGCACTGTGCTACTCAATACCAGTCCCTATTAGTTCCAAGAAAGAAAGAGGCACTAGGCTGAGCGCCAAGCAGCCTGGCTTATATTACCAGTTTTCACCGTATTCCTTTGTGATTATCTCATCATCTCTTTATCCAACAATTTTATCTGAAGCACTCACTGCAATATTTAATTACTGCAGAGCACTGATCTCATTTTACTCTTTTATTTCACCTTGCATACAAAGTTCAGTTAAAGTGAAGGAAGTCCAGAAACTGAGAGAAGGGCTCATCCCCTGCCTTTCCTCCTCTACCTGTAAGACACCCAATGCTTCATTTGCCAGTTAGTTAAACAATCAGTTTTTCTTTTTGACTGTTATTGCTTTCAGGAGGGATGCTAAACAAGGCCACCTGATCTGGTTTATAGAAAGAAAACAACTGTGGTGCAGAAAACTGGCTGATGGGGCACTACCAAAGTAGGAACAGAGTTGCTAAAATTCCATACTAGCTTCTGTATCTATTCTTCTTTCATTTAAATTTATAATATCCCTTTTTATTCTCCATCACATGCTGAATTTTCTGTGCTAGAAAAAAATTAAGTAGAGCTTCTATTCAAAATACAATGCATCTTTTAGAAGTTTTCCTGAGTAACAATTTAGCAGCCTGCTGACACAACCAGAAATGTCACAGTTTTCAGAGACATGACTGTCTCCAAACTGAAAATGTATAAAAGCCTAGAATTCTAAAAGTATTTGAGGATTTCTATTCTATGCCTGATGCGTTCTGCCCCTCACATTATAGTCCAAGTCATACTTCTGTTCCCACAGAATCCAGTCAAAGTCTGTGAAACTGTGAAAACGTGGACTTGCACTCCGTATTTCACTTCCCCTTGTTAACTGTATTTGGGACCAAATGACCTGCAAGCTTTTGCGTTCTCCAGATATTACACTACCAGATGCCTCAAGCAGAGAACAAGACCCATGTGTTGTCAACAGAAGAGAATTAATTAGGTGAAACACATTCACAGAATCCTAGGGAGAAAGCCATACTCCAGCCTAGAGAGGAAAATAAAAGGCTACCAAGGTCCCCACTCTAAGGAAAACTCCTTTCAAGTCCCAAATCTAGTGATCAGTTTAAGAGTGAGCATTTTACTAAAATGTACTATCCAAGCCTCTGAGAACATGGCTTCCCTACAGCACTTCAGAGGTGTACGTTCATATATGACCTATCTTTGAGGTATGGAAATGCAAAAGCAAAACAACCCAAGGCAAGACCTATCTCATCGTGCAAGGAAAAAATGGTCTGAAAGACTTCTGGCAGTTTAAGTAACTTAAATACATCAGGTAAGAATCCATAGCTTTAATTTACCTGGTACGCCACCTGAACAAAGAGACAAAAAAAAAAAGCCCCTTCCCACTGTAAGTGGGACCTTGAGCATAGAGCCAGAAAGAAAGATCAGGGGACAAGAGGTCACAGTACAGACTGCTGAGTCATGTGAAAAGGGATAGCATACATATTTAATCACATTCATACATTTTTAAGAAGTTGCAATGTATTTGCATTATTAGCATTGTCTTATCATATTAACTGAACATCATTTTATTTTCTCTAAGCAGTCTTCAGCTCAGAAGAGAAGGTCACCTGCTCTGTTATTCTGGCAGTACAGTGTTCCCACATTCCCCTCCCAAAGGAATGCAGCCTAATACTACATTAAAACAGAGCCTGCCATTTTACACCAGCCACACAGCTAATCATCTCTAGTAGTTTGGGGTTTGCTTCCCTTTATTCATAGCACTTTAAGAATGGAATAGAGTCATTTGGAGTGCTTTTACTTCAACCTTCTTGGAGATGGAGGAATAGTTAAAGTAAGGGCCTATAACTAAGGAATCTTGTGTTCAGGTTTCTGCTCCATTACAGATTTACTGGGCAAAACTTCAGACAAATCATTTCTTTTCATTAGCAAGTTTTCTAAAAGACATGGAAAAAATCCCCTTTTTTTAGTAAGATGTTCTGGGAGAATTCTATTCTATTATGAAGTACTCAGCTATGCTGCTAATATTGCCCTACTAAATCCACTGACAATCCTTTTGCCTATGGAATCATTGACAATTCCTGTTTTTTCACAGGAAGGCTGAAAAGTCTGTTTTGTATGTCTTACTAATACACACATTAATGTTTTCAAGTACTTTCTTTGCAATTACCTCACTGAATAGTACAAAAGGATTCAGTACTTCCATGATGCTCAGTACATCTTAGTTCTCTTTTCCCTGATAAGCACAAATTACTAATTCTTTTTAGCTTCTGCTGTTACTTGTCAGCACCAATACCCTTGTGACATTTGTTCCAATGAATTTTAAAACTGTTTTCACAAACGTTTTTCATTGTTCCTGGTGATAAACAACATTGGCATTCAGAACACAAATCTCCAAGACAGCTACAAAATTGCACCACTTGCACATACATATTCTTTCTCTTTAGGAAAAAAAACCAAAACAAACAACAACTGGTGCATACTGCCAAAGCTAAAATGACTGGCTACTGACCTTATCTGCTGTAGCACCATTCCTGAAGAAAGAAAATCTGTTCTCCAACTTACTCCCAAAGCAGGCCTACATGTAGGAGCAAGTAATTGAAAAACATTCTCTACCAATACATCTTCCAGCTATCCCACCTCAGCACCATCTATTTTAGTGATTTTTCAGCTGGGTTGGTTTTATTTTCCAGATTTTTTTTTTTTTTTTCATTATTAAAGCTAGTTTTCAGCTTTATGAGTAGCAGCTTTTCTGATGCTTTCCTGACATTCATTTTCCTGAAAGTAAATACAGGTCAACAGCTTTATTACTCTTTTCCTTGTAAGCCACGTGTAACACCTTCCTTAAAGACTTCCTGGTCCAATGGCACAGCTCTGCAAATGTGTGCAGTCACAGTGAGGACAGTAACTGTATTCATGTACACTTCTCAATAAGGCCTTAAACGAGCACTTCAAGAAAGACTACATTATCCAGAGGTAAGACTGAGAACAAAAATTAGAGACAAATTTAAAGGAACATCACAAAAAGGAAGGAAGCAATAGGTAAAATGTCACAACTTGAATTCAGAACTTAAAATCAGGTACTAATCTGCATAGGGGCACACACTAAGAGGTTTAACTTAAGAGCGCAGGAACAGGCAATTCCAAAGTGTTGGAAGTCAAGCAAGTGGGGCAGAAGGCCGGCCTGGCTGAGCAGGGATCTTCTTCCAGAACTCAGGCAGAAAAGGAAAGCGTATAAACATTGGAAGCAAGGATGGATGACACGGGCGGACTACAGAGATGCTGTTCGCCAGTGCAGGGAGAAAATCTGTGCGGCCAAAGCTCGACTAGAATTCAAGGTGGCAAGTACTGTAAAGGACAAGAAAAAGGGTTTTTAAAATACATTAACAGCAAAAGGAGGATCAGAGGTAACATTGGTCTGTTACTTGATGAGGTCAGTCACCTCACAAATAGGGATGTAGACAAAGCAGAGATGTTCAATGGCTTCTTCGCCTCCGTCTTCAACACTGATGATGGGCCCTGGGACCCCCAGAGCCTCGTGTTGGAAGACAGTGACTGGAGGAACAATAAACTCCCAGCCGACCCTGAACTTGTTTGCGACTTGCTGCTCCAGCTGCACATGCACGTCTATGGGGCCCAATGGGATTCCTCCCAGGGTACTGAAAGAGCAGGCTGATGTTATCGTGGGACCCCGCTCCATTATTTTTCAACAGTCTTGGGAGTCTGGAGAGAAAATTGTCCCAATTTTCACAAAGGGTAAGAAGGAAGACCCCGGTAATTACAAGCCTGTGAGTCTCACTTCAGTGCCTGGTAAAATTATGGAGGTGGTTATTCTGGGATTTGTTGAAAAACACTGGAGAGGCAATGCAGTCATAGCCAACATGGGTTCATGAGGGGAATGTCCTGTTTAACTAACTTAATTTCCTTTCATGACAAGGTCACCCATCTAGTTGACCAAGGGAAGCCAGTAAATGTGGGTTTTTTTGAATTTTAGCAAAGCTTTTTATATTGGTTCTCACAGCATCCTTCTGGACAACATGTCCCACATACAGCTAGATAAGTCCGTAATATGTTGGGTGAGCAATTGGCTGATGGGTTGGTCTCAAAGAGTTACAGTAAATGGGGTTACATCAGGCTGGCAGCCAGTCACCAGTGCGGTTCCCCAGGGCTCAATTTTAGGGCCAGTGCTCTTTAATGTCTTTATGATTTGGATGGAGGAATCAAATGTACATTAAAGGTTTGCCAACGATAACTAAATTAGGAGGAGCTGTGGACTTCCTCAAGGGTAAAGAAGCCTTATGGAGATATCTGGATAGACTAGAGAGCTAGGCAATCACCAGCCATATGGAATTTAACAAGAGCAAGTGCCGGATTATGCACCTGGGACTGGGTAATCCTGGTTATGCATAGAAATTGGGGGACAAGAGGCTGGAGAGCAGCCCCGTGGAAAGAGATCTGAGGATGTGGGTTGATGGCAAGGTGACTGTGAGTCAACCGTGTGCCCTGACAGCGAGAAGGGCCGTGTCCTGGGGTGCATCAAGCACAGCATCGCTAGCTGGTCAAGGGAGGTGCTTGTCCCACTCTAGACTGCACTGGTGTGGCCCCACCTCGAGCACTGTGTGCAGTTTTGGGCACCTCAATATAAGAAGGACATCAAACTACTGGACTGTGTCCAGAGGAGGGCGACCAAGATGATGAAAGGCCTCGAGGGCAAGACTTACCAGGGGCAGCTGTCACTTGGCTCATTTTTGAGACGGTTGAGGGGGGACCTCATCGCAGTCTACACCTCCCTCAAGGGGGGCAGCGGAGGGGGAGGTGCTGATCTCCTCTCCCTGGCGACCAGCGATAGGACACGAGGGAATGGCATGAAGCCACGTCAGGGAAAGTTCAAATCGGACACCAGGTAAAGGTTCTTCACTGAGAGGGTGGTCGGCCACTGAACAGACTCCCCAGGGAAGTGGTCACTGCACCAAGCCTGCCAGAGTTCAAGGAGTGTCCGGATGATGCTCTTAGTCATATGGATTAGTTTTAGGTAGTCCTGTGAGGAGCAGGGAGTTGGACCTGATGATCCTGAATGGATCCCTTCCAACTCGACATGTTCTATGATTCTGTGAACTGACTGCCCTCTGATACAGCGAGTACCGTACTGCTGATTCAGCTTTTTCAAAAGATCCCAGAGTCCTTGGCTGCAGAAGGGCACGAAGCTATTCGTACGCTGACGCCATCAAGTCTTCGCATGGAGGCTCAAGCTGCCCGCACGCAGCATCCGACCTCTCACCGCTAACGCCGAACGGGGAGGGAGGGCGGGCAGGGGCACAGGGCGGCTTCATGTCCCCCGCCCGGCCGGGCACCGCCGTTGCGTCGCGGGTCATCGGCTCCGCACCACGAACCCGCTCCCGGCCGCCACAGCCAGGCTAGGACACGCGGGCCGCGGACTCGAGAGCGGGCAGGAGACGCCGGAGCCGGACCGTGACCGGCCCCAGCGGCGAGGATCGGGTCGGGTCGGAGCCGCCCCGCTACGCAACCACAGCCCAGAGGCGCCCGCCGCGCTTACGGGGAACGGGTAACGGCTACCGGCTGCGGCGCGACGCCGTCAGGTGACGCCGTCAGGTGACACGACAGGGCCGCCCCGCCCGCCGCGTCCCCGCGTCCTCGGCCGGGGTCCCCGGGAGCCGGCGGGCTCCGGCTGCGCTCCGCTCCCCTCCGCTCCCCTGCCCACCCCGCCCGCGGGGCCGGGGGTCCTTGCCGCGCAGGGGCAGCGTTTGCTTTCAGTGACGTTGGACTTGGTGCTGGCAGTTCCGAAGGGAGCAGAACCGAGGGGGGAGGAAGGGCTGCGAGCGCGGCACGTTCGTGCTCAGCCGCCGAGTCCCGGTAGCGTCGGCGTGTCGGAACAAAAGCGTTTCAGTCAGCCTCAGTGCAGGTTACGTCTCTGTGAAGGACAAAGGCACATCTGCAATAAAGGTACAGTATTCCTCGAAGCTTACTGGAAAATCTGGGGGGAGTGTTCACAGGAAAAAAGGGAGCTTGAGTTAATAAGCTCGCGGGGTGGAGAACCGAGTGTTGGTACGCACCGAGACTCCTAGGAACAGGTCTGCAACAGACCCGATGAGATACACAGTTGGAAACTGGACAATTTCAGACAAGAAAAAGGTGCAGTTCTTGAACTACAGAAACTATTTACCTGCGGTTTTGCTGACTTCTCAGTTATTTAATTACTTTAAACCAACATTCTTTTAAAATGGGCATCCACTGCTAAGTGATGCTGTTTCTCTTATCTTTTCAGGGAGGACAGAAGAGACACTCAGTACATCTCCTGCCTTTAAAATCTGTTCATCTTCTCTACATGCTACAATATTGGTTTGTATAAATAAAGTCTAGATTAGAAACTAAAATGCAATTTTTGTAAATGAAGATAGAGACTCTGCCAAATGGAGTGATGAGCTCTGGGCAGCAGAGATCTGTTCCTCCTGCCTTTTTCATGTGGGGAGAGAGACTTTTAACTGGCCAGGTCAAGCAGCAAGCAGATATGTGTTTTCTCTTAATCAGATCATACTGGATGTTCAGCCACACTGAACTTGAATGCCTCCTTGTCTGCACTTGGGATTTACCAGTCTAGTCACGGGTTAAGGCCAAGTTATCTGATCATAGGAACCTTCATTCCTTAGGTCACCTCCTGCATTTTTCCCCAGAAGGAAAGGATGGCAGTAGTAGCTGAACACTCCGGTAAGGGAAAAAAAAAAACCCAAACACCACAATAAAAAAACACCCATGCTGGTACCCAAAAAGTGCTGCTATACAAAAGATACTGACAATAGTGATTTTTCTGCTTTTATTCCCCATCTAGCCCATTAATTTAAGGCAGTTCTCATTAAAAAAAAAACCCAAACAATTTATAAGCATAATAATGAAACTATACAAGACTACATTCATGTTCCCACTCCCATAATTCCATTCAGATGTCGGTCCTGCTCGTTATAATAATTTTGGGCTTCTGCACAGTCACACTTGAGGGGGAAAAAAGTTCTTTACAATAAAAAATTACTATGAAGAACTGGGTGGGGAATGAAACAGGCAAGATTCTGAAGAGACTTCTTCAATATCTGTCAGCAAAGCAAGGTTGAGAAATCAAAGACTTGGAGACTTAGGAATTCTTCAGTGATACATGGAGCATGCGTTCACTGCAGGATAAATAATTTCAATGCTGAGTGCCAGTTAGTACCTGTCACTTCTTGATACTGAGTTGGAATAAAAACAGGAAGATCTTGTTAAACAGCTTCAGACTAGATAGATAGAAGGGAGAAAGCAAAGCTGCACTTCATCCAGAGGCTCTAATATATACAAATAAGGTGTCCGGAACAGATCAAAACCGAAGTGGCAGGCATGATTAGTCACAGATGTCAAGTCAAAAGGAGCATTCACCACCTTCTGTTCCATTATAACAGAGTCCAGGGGATCTGCAACGCTAACATAAGCAACTCAAAGAACAAGATGAGTTACTGTTCTCCAGGTCTCAGGTCACCTTGGCTTGTCTCTGTTTATAGTGTCTTTGAGGCAGATATTGTATCTGTTCCTTCTATACTGTCGGTGATCACAGAGGGCCCACTGCTCTTTCATGGACGGACAGCCAAGGGGCCAAGTGTGATTGTACGGTCTGACCAGCCGGGATTGGGGTGTCACCAGCCAGGGCTCCGTTCCACAATGACCGGGCAACTGGAGCAGGGCAGGCCCAGTGATGATGGCAGACGGGGTCAGTTGAGAGTCCAGACCACCAGACAAGCTTGCGGTGACAGGGTAGGTCTGAGGGCAAACTGGGAAGTCAATCCACTGGTCAGGGTCAGGTCCAGTGATGGTGACCAGGGTCAGACACAGCTGATACCTGGGCAGGTCCATAACAACAAGGGAAGTGTGAGATCAAGCTGGGTAGTCAGCCATGGGTTGGGGCCCAGATCTGTGGAGGCCATACTCAGGCACAGGCATGGCTGTTGCTGGGCTGGACACTCCTATGATGTAGCTGAAGCAGAAGAGACGGTCCAGGTTCAAGCTGGAAGGGAGATCCTGAGCCCATGGGCAGAAGGTATGGGTAAAGGCCATCGGAGAGACTGGTGGGGGCCATTAAGGCCTACCTGTACACTCAGGACCCTGATGGTTACACTGGACGTTCATGTTTAGTCCTCTCTCTTCCAGTGTTTCTCCTCTGGATATTGCATGAAAATGTCCCTCCCATCTGAGAATTATCCCATTGTCACTGCCCTCCATTTATAAAATGATGAGATTTGTAAGGTTCAGATTCTAACTCAGATATGGACATGGTTAAGTAGTTTTAGGGAAATGAAAAAGATAGGAATGAAGGCAGCCAAGCATGATGCAACATGTAGAGCAGGACTGTCCTAGTTTTGGCTGGGATAGAGTTAATCTTCTTTCTAGTAGCTGGTATAGTGTTATGTTTTGGATTTAGTATGAGAATAAGGTTGATGTTTTTAGTTGTTGCTATGTAATGTTTATACTAAGGAAGTCAAGGATTTTTCAGCTTCTCATGCCCAGCCAGCAAGAAGGCTGGAGAGGCACAAGAAGTTGGGAGGGGACACAGCCAGGCCAGCTGACCCAAACTGGCCAAAGGGGTATTCCGTACCATGTGATGTCATGCCCAGTATATAAACTGGGGGAGTGGGGCTCGTGGGGGCAGATTGCTGCTCGGGGACTAACTGAGCATCAGTCATCGAGCGGTGAGCAGTTGCACTGTGTGTCACGTGTTTTGTATATTCCAATTCTTCTTTTATTATTATCATTTTATTACTATTATTATGATTATTTTCTTCCTTTCTTTCCTATTAAACTGCCTTTTTCTCAGCCCACGAGTTTTCCTTTTTTTCAATTCTTTCCCCATCCCACTGGGGGGGGCGGTGAGCAAGTGGCTGCGTGGTGCTTGCTTGCTGGCTGGGGTTAAACCATGACAGGGATCGCACACCATCTAGAAATACAAACTAATGAATGCACTTTGTTCAGGGCAAAACACAAGTCCCTTCTGCAGGTCACCTTTAGCCAGTATTTTGGAAAACAAAGACTTATCTTCTCGGCTAGTCCAAAATAAGAAAACTGTAGGGCCTATTCCATCCTACCCTCTAAAACACTGACAATCTCCACACTTTCCTTCTCTCCAGTTTCTCCTCTAGGAAAACTGTTAATTCCCCACAGCTAGAAACATCCTACTAGCCAGCATATTGCTGTAGAAGACCAGTGGCAACTGTCTTTTCTAAAGAACAAACACTAACCTCTCAGCTGCTCTGAGCAATGGCACAGATGGTCCCTTCAAACAAGAACAAAGACCATTCAATTACAAAGAAAAAGAGAAGTGAAATGATTGATAAGTTAATGACAACAGTGCTATGAATAAAACTAATGCCTTTCCAGTTTCTACTTCCCTCCTAACTTGCTAACAACAGTTTTCGGTCAGGACAGGCAGTGGTCAAAATGAAAACAGAACTGCTATGTTCCTGAAGCTTGAGAGGCATACTAAGGGAGTGAGGACATGGTACAAGACAAGCTCCTTTCAGGCCAGATTTTCATGATGCAATCCAGCCAGAATAAATCACTGATGAGAATGGTTCTGAACAACTGGCTTCCTGGCCACAGATTTCACCTTGATCAGTTAAGAGGCTGTAGTCCTTCCAAGCACAGGCTGTCATTTTCTTCCAGTCCATTGTGATTTCCAAAGGAGAAAGATGAACAGTAATACCCTAGAGGCAGGTGTCGATATCTTTTACACACTGCCTAGCATTGTGCATGGTGGTGATCCCTCCTTGAGCTGGGATGCCTCTCAAGGTTGCTCCTCAAGGTAGAGAGACTTTTACCAACAACGGATTGTTGCAAGAGGTCAGTTTGAGTTCTCCCTGAATTGCAACTGGACTGCATGCAGGGATGCCTCTCAAGGTTTGAGATTCCTTACCAGAGACTAAAAGATCCTTCCTTACCCAAGGCGGAGAGACCCCTTATTCACAATAGATCCTTGGTAAGTGACTGATAGCCTGCTGAATCAATACTAATGAAATCCATGTAGCTAATTCCATTAGAGAGAAACCATGGACCAAGTCTGGGACTAAGTCTGGATCCAGCTGCACTTAGACTCCTCTCTGAGAAGGAGTTTAGAAAGCAAGGGGGTCCATTCTGAACCTCGTCACTCAATGGGAGGTTTTCCTTACCCTTTTTATCTCTTCCATTAAGCATAAACCGTTGACCAAGTCTGAGACTAAGTTTGGACCTAGCTGCACCTAAGCTCCATCAGGAGTTTAGAAAGCAACGTGGTCCACTCTGAACCTCATGACTCAATGGGTGGGTCTCCCTTACCCTTTTGTGTCTCCAGTCTCTGTGTAAATCATTCTAGCTCAATTCTAATTTGATTTTCCTTCGTAGGTTTCTTCCATGTACTAAGTAATAGAGTGAACCTTGCCAAAGAACCTTGTTAGTCGCACTTTTACAACATCATATTAAAATCACTTTTGCTAATACCTTTGATGGTGACTCTTCAAGCGATCTAAATCACTCCTCCGTGACAGCCAGGTTCATCTACGTGTTATGCTAACAAAAATCTAGAATTGGACTGAGGACAAGACACCCTTGGACATGCATTCCCATGTTATAATAAGTTTCTTCCCTTTCCTGCCAGTTGTGCCAATGCACTAGTTTGTGGAACCATTATGTGAACTGGATCAGGAAACAATTCCAAATTTTAAAAAGTTTAAAACAAAAATTTTACTTTAACAAGGTTTAAGGTGAAGTGGCAGATGTATAGGTGCAGGTGTTTGTTAGAAACAAAAAAATTCCAATGAAATACAAGATGCAATCTAGTATATAACAATACAGAGCATCTTTATTATTGTGGACCACCCAAGGAAAGCCAGTAGTATTTTTGATGGAATAATGATATTTCAAGCAGCTTCCTCAAATTCTGGATGAATTCTTTCTCTCTCTCAACTAATTACTCTGGTCTGGGTTTCCTGCATTGACTTACAGCTTATGCATAATGTTGTCATCTCAGCTATTCAAATTCTTCTTTGTTTTCAGTATCCTCCCCATCTCTGGTAAGCCTATATGTACTGCAGTGATAACCAGCAATGGAAGTTTTGTGGCTTCATGGACTCTTTAATTGTATGGCTCATTTGCATAAGATAGTGGAGTCTTTTTATATACATTTATTTTACAACAGAAGTAACTCAGTGTAACTTCACCAAAATTACTTAATGCTACAGCATCGGTTTTGTTTATGCATCTACCACTGCTGCTGTTATTTAACTCATGGAGGTGAATGTGTGTGCAATTTACTATGCATACTTATTCCTTTGCAGATTAGAAGCCTGAATGTCCCTAAGCAAAAAGGAAAAAAGAGTCACTTTGCCAAATGAGCACAAACTTTTAAGATCCAAGTGTCAATTTTGTGACACTTCAAAACACAAATTTGTGCAATACCCTCCTAAATGCTGCTGGGATCCCTAACAGTACTTCTGTTCAGGCTATTGCCAACAATGGAGTTCACAGAAATACTCTAGCATGTGCTCGATCAACAACCTCGTGTGCTGTGTTGCTTCCTTAAAAGAGCAGTGCAGCAAAGCCCTCCCAGCTGTTGCACAGCAGTTTTTACCCCTTCTTAAATTTGTTATTACAGAGGTGCTACCAATGTCACTGATGCGCTCAGCTTTGGCTAGCAGTGGGTCTGTCTTGGAGCTATCTGGAACTGGCTCCATTTGACATGGTGCCAGCGTCTGGTGTCTTCCCACAGAAGCCAACCCTGCAGCCCCCCAGCTACCAAAACCTTGCCACGTAAACCCAATATACCACTACTGATCACACACATGCTGGTGCTATGTGTTGGGTTCAGCCCAATGTATCACCAAGTTGCAATACAGATCCAGAAAAAATTCTCTAGGATGGAGTAGCAAGCTCTCTTGGACTGGTGTGAGCAGAATGCAGTGGCCTGCCCACCTTTTCAAGGTGTTCACTGTTAGTGTCATTTGCTGCTTACTCTTAGAGTGCTCAAGTCTAACAGCTGTAGCAACTGCTACAATCTGAAATTAGGTTCACTCATTTCATACTCTTTGTTTTATCCCTGTCGCATCATGTCATTAACCCAGATTATAAGCAATCTGGGACAGCAAATGTCTCTTTACTACTGGCTCTTTGTTTGAAGGCAGTTAGCATAAAAGAGCCCTGGTGAAGACATTAGTTACAAATAGTAATTACCTAGATGCATTACTAAACTAATCCAGTATAACAATGCATATGTACATTATAATTAGTAAAAAAAGCAAACAAAATTTACAAGTGAATGCAATGGCTGAGGATTCTTTAAAAATAACCCGTATTATCTTGGAAATAATATAGAAAAATAAACACAACCAACCTTCAGAATAAAAAAGCAGCAAAACGTTATTAATAATTACCAATTGGAAAGATGTAGGTAATACCATCATATTATAGTGTGATGATGAAGGCCTTTTTAGACCATCAGGAATACCCTTCTTGAAATCAGCCATTCCAGATAATTTTCACTCAAGAGTGCAATGGAAACTGGCTCAGGAGATGTCAAACCTACTCAAATAAAGTTTATAGACCTTGGAATAGCACTATAATTTTGGTGATGTATACAGCAACAGTGAACCTAAAAGTAAAAGTAAGTGTTGAGTTTGCTAATCAGATTTTTAAGTTAGTTTTGAAAAGCTGGAACACAAAAGGTCCACAAATACAGTTTAAAGGATAGGGGGAAACATAAAACAAGAGATTTAATAAATTAAAGAGAAGATTGAAAGGTGATATGTTTATTTTAGTTACATTACTGAGAAATACATTAGTCAAATATAGGTTATCAGACTCAATGCAAAATTAACTAGATTAAATTCTACGTATGGTATGACATAGAAGGCTGAAACAGAAGAGTTTGTTTTGACCATAAACTCTGGGAAGGCAAATGCCATTATACTGGGATTTTCCTCAAGTAACAAATATCCAAGAAGAGTAATTCAAGTAGGACCTTGCTTGCTGATAGAATCTAGAGCCAAAGTTCACATGGATTTTTAAGTTCCTTTACAGATAATTTTAGGCTCTATTACAAATCATTATTATTTAAGGAATAAAAGGTTTGTAAAGACACACGCTGAAACCTTGTAGAAAATTTTTGTGAAACAATCTAGATTTGACTTTCGGGGGGATTTCAAGAATTCATATTTCCAATATCATACATGGAAAAGCCCCAAACTCATATTGAAACTTGCTTTCCTTACAATCATGTTTGGTTCAACTCATTCTGAATCTCATCTTCAGACTAGGAGTGCTATTTACCTGATCTAAATTTAGCTGTCTATATCCAAGATAGATGGTTTGGCTCCCTCTGTACCCAGTGGGGTTTAGCTGCAGTTCATCTTTCTGGTTTTGAAGGTCAGGATTGGATTCACAGACATATTGACAAGCCCTCCAAACACTATCAAATGAGAATGGGATGATTGGCCCTGATGTAGACACCTACGTAGCAGTCACCAATGTTCAGCCTGGTAAATTCTGCCTTAAACATCCATATCATAAGCAAGACACTACCAGCAATCTCATCACTTTATTTTAGGCCTCAAAAGAGATCCTCTGCAGTTTCCTGATAACAGAAAAGATACATTATCTCAAATATTTAAATAATCAAATAAAATTCTACATTCTATTAGAGAGCAAAAATGCCCTGTCCACAGGAAGCGAAGCCAAGAAACTGATGAGTCATTACCTGATAGATCTGCCTCAACTGTGAATGTGTTAGCCTTCAGGTAGTTTCTTCCCTCCCTACTGTCTATGCATCTCCATTTTTTAGCATCCTGCTGGAGATCAATACACAGAAGAAGAAATTGAAGACACAGTGGCTGAATAAAACAAAATAAATCTATGCAGAAGCTGTGTTGCACGCCTGAAGCCTTCCAGTCTGCTTTCAAGTACCCTAAAGCCAGATTTGGACATGAGTATCCCAAACTCAAGTGTGGAATTATCTGTTCAGTCATCTAGGAGACCTAAGAAGCACAAACAATAGTCACAGACCAAGCTTTAAGCATAAAACTCTGCACTGTAAGATGACAATAAAAATATAATAATCGTAACTGGAGCACGACTTTAAAAGATATTTTCCGCATAGGAAGATGGAAATGAAGGTAAAGATCATAGGGCAGCAATTATATGTGCAAGCACATAATGTAAATAACCCAAATAATGGATAAAGTGATCTCTTCAGGTGCACGTAAATTTGAGAGCCTACCAGGAGTTTGCAAAGAGCATCAAAAAGGTTTATACCCATATGTACATTATCAGGAGGTATTAAAAGAGGAATGATGCTACTGAAAATTATGAAAATCCTTAACTTCCCAGACACAGATTGGAAAACAGATGGTAGTAACAATGGCTGGGTCTAAGCAGTCACACAGGTGCTAACAACTTCCTCACAGAATAATCCTAGAACCAGTAGAAAGGGATATACTTTAAAATTTTGTTTTGCTAAGAGAGATTTTATTGTAACTCTGACCATAAAAAAAAAACCAAAACCAACCTCCATTTGAATGTTGATTCAGTTTAAATTAAATGGAAGGATGAATAAAAACAGGCTTGTATCTAAGCTGCTCACTTACAAAAGGGAGAAATTCTGACAAATTAAGAGGTGAATGTAGCTCTTCAGACTTACGAGTTGAATATGAAAGGACCTTGAAATTTCTTTAAGACAAGGGTGCTAAAACTGCTTTTTCAGCATTGGCAGCAGAGAACTGGGTAACTCAGGAAGTATATCCTAGGCTGTGCTGTCTGTGAGTCTGACATACATCCTTCTTAAAAGATGCTGCATTAAAACTGTAGTGCCAGTTATGACTGAACTGCTGATCACTTCAGTCAGGGAAGGAATCATCTGCATCTCTGTAACAGACCTTTCACTTACAATGTCAGTTTTCTTTGTACTTAGGGAAAATGGTCAGATGACACAACTCAAAGACAAGCAGCATGCAAGTGATGCACACAGCCCTACCTGTCTTTTGCCACAGCCTGCCCACATTATCAAGACAGCACTGAAGGTTCAGATCAGCTCATGGATGAAAACCAGTTAGTCAAAGCAGAACCTGAGCAAGAAAGTGGTTATAATGTTAGGTAAATTAAAAGTATTTTGGAAAGCTTTCTATCACATGTACGCTTCCTTGGCTGAAGGTACACACAATTGGAGCAGTCAGTGTGTAGTTTAGACACATTATCAGACTCTCAGACATAGGCAGCTTTAAAGAAAACTCCCATTAAATATTAGAAAGAAAAAATCACTGTGAGGGTGTCAAGCACAGGAACAGGAGCCCAAAGGGATCTCTGTTCTTGGATACACTCATAAAACAAACAAGCAAGACACTGAATAACTTAAATCTAATGAGATCTGCAGGGAGTAGGGCTGTTGGATCAGATGACTCCCAAGAGATGCTTCCAACCAAAATTATTCTGACTTTATTCTATTATTTCTTTCTTAATGAATAACACTTTCTCCTAGACGATTCAGTCCTATCCCACTGGATGATGAGTCGGATTAACCAATCAGACCTTAACTTTACAGAACACTGCAGATTATTTCCTCAGCAGTGTGTTAACCCCAAGAAGATTAAATGACCAAGTACTATTTGCACTGGCTTCTCTTTGGATAAACACCCACATTCTAAGTTGTGTGCACACAGAATATACAAAGCTCATCTGATATTCTAAATTATGATAAAGACTGCCATAATCATCCCAATGGCACAACAGAACCTTGTCTATCAGAGTGCAAATTTGCTTATGCTTACTTGTATTTCAAAACACACTTATTTGATCTTTTCTAACACAGATAGTAACCTGCACATTAAAAACAAGAACAGAACATAAAAACCCTATCAAAGCAAAATATTCCAGGACATACAGAATTATACCAAAGAGGAGAGGAAGAGAATAGAACAAGGCAGAGAAAAGACATTAGTCACACAATAATGTGCTACTGGAGAGCAGGTACTTGAGGCTGAAATCACTGAAAAAAGAATTACGGAATTAAGATTGTCTTATGTGTATAGATGGCCATCCAACGTGCATTCCATACATGCTCGACTGCCAGAGACCCTGAAAGGTGTGATTCTTGAAACCTTGAACTACTTACAGCGAGTGGAGCATTTTAAATGTAATATTCCTGCTCCAGTTCCCTTCCTCCAAAACAGGGATAATCACACCATCACAGCCCAATTGAGTACTGAGAAGTTAATTGATGTTTGTGAGGCATTCCAGTAGGATACTGGTGAACTGCATGGCAACACCTACGTGGAAGTTAGTAACTCCATTCAATGCAGCGTTTAAGTGGCATGTGGTGAATAATGCCCAGGGCAACACAATGAAGGATGATTAAAAGCAGTATTGACTGGTTACCTCCTCAGCTGGTACTCTCCATCCTTCACACTGAGTGAAGTTCCTATAGAAAAAACAGCCTACAAATATGTAATTGAAGTCTGTATCACCATGCTTATTTCCAAATTCTGAGGACACCCCCTCTCATCTTGGCACCTTAATATTAAATTACTTCTTTATAATGCACACACCAAATGGCCACCCAAGTACAGGGCCTTACGGAGCGCAGAGAACTGCACGCGTGGGCACGCGCTCCCTCCGCCGTACGTGCGTATCCACCACGCATTAGCGCCGCCGGGCGCGTGCCCGGCCTTGCTGCGGCGCTTATGCCTCGGCCGCCGAACGTGCGGACTCCTTTCCTTCCGCCCTCCCGCCGGAGGCCCCCGTCGGCCGAGCTCTGCCGGCGCGGAGGGAGGCCGGCCGGCCGCCGGAGGCCGGCCGAGCGGCACCGCTCCCCTCCCCGCCTCCATCACACGGCGCCCGTGTCGTCCCGGCCCCCGCCCCCACCCGCCGCGGTGCCCGGGCCCGCCAGAACCGGGTTGCCAGGCCTGAGTCACCGCCGCCTCCCGCCGAGCCACCTCCCGCCGCGCCCTCCTAGCCGCCCGGGCACCGCCCGGCACACAACAGCCGCGGCGGTTGCCAGGCTGAATAAGATAGAACATGAAAGGCGAAATAACAGGAGCTGCCACGCCCGGGGCTGCGGGGAATCTCGCTTAACCCTTCTCCGCCTGCGCCCGCAGTGGGCCCGGCTGCAGGGGAGGCTGCGCTGCCAGCCAGGCTGCCCCTCCATCAGCGAAGCCGGGGCGCGAGTGGCAGTTGTTAGGGGGAAGCAGGGAGGCCACGGTTACGGCCTCAGATGCCCTTTGCACGGCACCCCCAGGGAGCCGGGGGGGCCACGGGTATGGCCTCAGATACCCTTTGCACGGCATCCCCAGGGAGATGGGGCGGGGGCACAGGTAGCCTTTGCAGGATCACCAGCACACTGCTGTGGAAGAGGGACGCACAGGGCCCTGCACCCTGATTGCTCCTGCTGCAACGGTGCCCTTGCCCAGGAGCTACTGCTGCAGCACGCCACTGCCTCCCTGAAATGGACCCCGGAGCATGAGAAGTCCCTGATGAGCCCAAACCCTCCTTCCCTGGGCGGCTGATGGACTGAGGTGTGCTGGGACGAGTCTTTGGGACCGGTGGCCTGGGTCCATGCCCAGCTGCCAGCACCGAGCCTGCTCCCAGGCCTGCTCCACAGCCAGGCCCGAGCTGGTCTGACAGGCTCAGGGCAGACGGGAAGGGAGAGGCCGCCTGCGGCTCAGGAATGTGCAGCCCTTATCTCTGGCTCCCCTGCAATCCTTGGGAGGGAATAACTCTCCGGAGTTTGCCTTTCTCTCGCTCTTACTCACCCTCTGCCCTGGGTGGAGCTTGATTCTCTCTGGCTCAGAGGTGCCCGTGAATCAGGCTGCAGGCACGTCCAGGGGAGCGGAGAGCCGGAGAGCACGACCCACCACCTGCCGTGGCTCACCTGGGAAGGTAGGAGAAGTGCCGGCACCTCCTGGGGTACCCGAATGGCCGCGGGAATTGGCGGGCAAAGAGCCGGGGAGGTCCTGTCCTGCTCCTCTGCACAGGGCTGGGCGCTCGGGATCTGGGGCAGGGACTTCTGCAGGCAGTCTGGGGGCAGGAGGTGGCCGCTTCAATGCAGAAAGGCTCCAGCAGCAGGAGCTCCCAGGCACGCCATGACTGCCCCCATGGGAGAAAGGAGAGTCCCAGGAGGAGAGGGGAGAGGCAAGGGAGGAGGGAGAACGTCCCAGCACAGACAGCAGGCTTTGGGGCTGGTGAGGGAAGAGACCTGTCAGTCTTCAGGTAGCCTGGTCAAAACTGCTTAGTGAATGCTTCACTGAACTTGTGTCCCGTCTCCTGTGAGAAAGCCCCAAGGAGTGGATATTTCCGAACTTATCCCAGTCTTCGGGAAGAGATCTTGCAGCCTGGCCCAGCTTCCCACAATAGAGCCTGAGCTGGCCTTCTGCTTGGGTGGGAAATGCTGTAGGGATGTGTGGTCAAGAGATTGGGACAAAGAGGACTTCACTGGTGGTAGTGCTGGAAAGGCCAAGGTCTGCAGTAGGCTAAGAGCCAAGAAACAGCTCCTGAGGCCCACCGCGCCTTTACTTGCTTTGACCTCACTCCACACGCATGGGTGTGTAGCTGTCTGCCGACATGGCCTGCAAGCAGCGACACAGACATTCATGCACGTACATGCAAAAGCACAGACAGATGCGTGTGGACACATGCGTGCACAGGCACACGTGCATATACTCACTAAGTTTTTCCACAGATGTGAGCCTGTCTGACAGACCTCAGGTTTTGTGTGTGAGCAGAGAGGAAGGGGAAGGTCTTGTGTTCCCATCACTCTAAATTGACTAACGTCAATAGAGGTCAATTATGGCTTTTGTCTGGCCTGAGGACCGAGGTTCTCTATCTTCTAAAACAGTTAGAGGGAGAGGAGGCACTTGGAAAGGGACAGAAGTGCCTATAGCATCCTTCTGCTGAAGACATCTAATTCATTAAAAGTTTCAATAAGCTCGTCTGTGATAGAGGCCAAACATACATGAGTAACAACTCTAGACAACAAACTAGCTCCAAAACAGAGCAGTGACAATTAAGCAGTGCAGAACACTGGTGGCCTGGGATCCCTTTGCACAGCCTACAATAGCATGTGCTTTCATTGGCTGAAGAGGCAAGCAGACAGAAAAAACATAGCATGAAAACATTCACCCTATTACAAGGCCACAGAAGGTCTGCAGTTTGGGGAGAGAAAGTTTTTTTCATTTGGGCCTAACTCCCATTTGTCTGAGGGGTTTAGAGTTGTATTTGAGGGACTAAAAGAGACCTGTATTTGCTGTCACCTGGCAGTGGAAATAGTAGTATTCTGAGGGAAAAAAAGTTATGCTCTTTGTGTGGTTGTAGGGAAAATTGCATGTCAAAAGAAAAAGTGAAAATGTCATGTACTAGAGTCTGGTATGATTGTGCCAGAGCAGTGTCATGCTTGAGGACAGAGACACCTCTGTTCTATAAATCATTTTTCAGGCAATCACAACTTTCCAAGCAACTGAAATTCACCTCCACACCTTGCAGTATTGGACTTCCTTGTATTTTTCAGTTAAATGGAACACTTTTGGACCACTTACCAGGCCCCGTTTGGCTGGATTTTTGTAACCCTAATGAGGAATAGGAATTTCATGACTGCATTTCTAAAATCAGGATGTGGGGGAAAGTAAAAGTGAAGGGCAGCATGTAGTTCTCCTCCAAATTATACCTTACGCTGTTGGACTTTTTCTTGAGGTTCTCTGGTTTAGACTTCCTCATACCTGCTACCTAGTAAATAAAAATGCAAGGAAAGGGATTGATTGAGAGAGAGTAAGCTTGGCATGAGCACTGCTGTCATAGACATGGCGCTTAGGGACATGGTTTAATGGTGGACTTGGCATTATTAGGTTAACAGTTGGATTCAGTGATCTTAATGGTCTTTTCCAATCTAAATGATTCTATGAATCTATCTCTTCAGGTAATCTGCTCTCTGTAAGAGGCCCCTTTTGCATGCAGGATCACATTTCATTTTTCAGTAGCTGTAAACAACAGCTTTTGTCCCAGTGACTCTCTACAGGTTGGATTTGCGCATGCCACTCCATACCCTTTATTGCATAGGACAGTTAAGATAGACACGCTGACAGGCTGTCTCAATAACCACTTCACAAGGAAAATTACGACATGTAATTTTTCTGCTACTTTTCCTTTCCTCTGGCCTGTAGGAAGATCCCCTGGACATTCTGAATGTCTGGCTAATTTTCTGATTATCCAGCAAAGAATATTTTGTGGGATCTCTTGCACTGACTATTAAGCAGGGGTGAGTGGGAGTCCAGTAGGTGTTCTGAGGTGCTGATTGGGCTCCCATTCTACTCTGCCACATGCCTGTAGCATTCAGTCCATTTACTACTCACCTTAGACACAAAAAGAGTTTATTATGCCAATTTGTAGGGTCTTCTGACAAATGTATGTAATATTGAAGATAAGGTTGTAATCCCTGGAAGCTCAGTGAATGAATTGATTAAATTAATTGAAGCAATTTCTCATCTGATGACCGTGACTTCAGATGAAGTGAAACTCCTAGACTACAGCAGGCAGACATACCATTTTTTAAAATGATGACTGAGATCTTTATAAGACCATCTAGAGTAAAGAACAGGATCACAGTCACTCAGGGTGATCAGTAGAGGCTGGCCAGGTGACCAAAAGAAAAGGCCTGGGGGCTGTATACATGACATTGTAACAGGAATAACAAATTCCATATTTTCATCTTTCAAACAAATTTTAACAGTAACAACAGGCTTTGAGCCTACAGCCTAAAACTGAAAGAACACTGAGAATGAGAACACAGAGACTTCAGCAGAAAATACAGAAAGGAAATTCGAAAAAGGAAAAATAATTGCTGTGAGGACTTAGCAGACACAGTGGTGGCTGAGAAAGGTTCTAATTCAGACTATTACCCAAATTTCACCGTACTGTTCTGGGGAATGTATCTGATCCTTGCTTGGTGAGAAGAGCAGGTAATAGGAAGGTAACCAGCATCCTTTGCCACAGCTCTTGTAAAATTTTCATGGCAATGCGCTATGGCTAAACCAGGAAATTCTGGGGTACACTTGAAAACTAAAGGTGCTACAGGCACATCACTGTGAGCTTGGCAAGTGAGAGGCCTTAAACTGAGAGATCCTTTCTCAGCACAAGTCCAATTCATAGTACAGAAAGCTAGCACATGTAGGAGTAGTTTCTGGAAAAGATGAGCATATCTGTCACTGTTAATATAGGTTATTCAGTCTGCTGTAGCAGGATTAGAAGGCACTAGCTGTCCCTCCATCACCCAATGCAGAATTAAAAAAACTCACACCTTAAACCATATGCCAGGAGACAGGTCCCTCCCCAAATCATTTACCTAGTACAACCTTTTCTTGAGAGCAAAGCAACATTTTCCATGTCTTATTGTCACAATGTCTGCTCAAGTAGTTTTACCTTAGGCATTACTGTCCTCTTATAAACCTGACCCTTCCAGAATATTAGCAATCCGTTTTCATATAATATTTTCTATTTTATCAGGCCAAATAATTTTTTTTTAAATAATTGATTTCTAAACTCCAGGGGTTCTAGATTTTTTGGAAACCTGAAAATTTTTCAGAGCCCACCATAAGAGATGTAAGTGATGTCATCAAACATGGTGCATGGCCCAGCTGTGGCCCACACGCTCCTGCCTGCTGGACCACTGTTTGGAAATTGCTGCTTTACATTTTTCTCATGGATGTACCATTTGCTGCTTCATTGACTCTCAAAATCATTTTGATTAATTTCTTGACCAGGGTTTGGGAGTCCTTCAAATGGTAATAGCACAGAGGGGTTTTGTGGCTGGCTGTGGAGTCCATCAGGCTAAAGTAAATTCTTCTGTCTGTGTTGCCTTTCTCTTCTTGCTGGTATCCAGGGCAATGAAAAGACAAGGTGTTTAAGCCCAGCAAATCGTGCCTATACTTGCACATAAGCATGGGGTCTCAGGCAGAGATCATATCTTACTAGCCTTTTCAAGCTCGAGTGATACAGCCTTGCTTCCTCTCAGGCAGTTCCCTCCGTTGGTGCATAAAGACCGACAAAGGCCTCAGCTTTTGGGAGTGTCTTGAAGCAGAGAAGCAGGTCCATCCAGGGAAGTGATCATCTGAGAGAGGCAGTCTGGGAACTTGCTGTGCAGGCAAAACACGTAACAACAAGCACTGGAGTCAGCATTGGGAAGGAAGATAGAGCCAGCCTGAGGTGCTGAGACATCAGCAGGGGCTGACATCAGGCAGCAGCAGATGGGAGAGAAAGGAAACATTGAGCCAGTTTCCTTTTGCTTAGACTGGATAAATACAGTCCATCGCTCTTGATTCACACCTGGCACAAAGAATCAAGAAAAATGCAGGTCCTTTTTTTTTTTTTCTTTAAATCTGCAAGGCATTCACTCAGCATAGCTGAAACTAGAATTTCATGCTAGTCTTTTAGGAAAAAACAACAGTTAAAAGTCCATTGAAATGGAACATAATATGGACAGGCAGCAAATGATGCACAAACCAACAGCTCTATACTTTTCCAGTTTCTGCTGTTAGTGTTAATCCAGAGGTAAAAGGAGAATTTTTACATCTAGCTTCATCTGTCAGTTACTTTTCCCTGCTCTGCCTACATTAAACATTTCCTTATGGTTGAATGTTTTTCTGTGCAGAGATAGTTGTAGACTGTGATCACATCTCTGCTTACTCTTTTGAATATTAAGAGGGTCTGATAGCTTTTGCAGATCACAAAAACTGAATGCTTGTGATAAGTATCAAAGCTAGTAAAGTCACTCCTGATCACACCAATGTGAACAGAAGCAGGCCTCAGGCCAAGCCAAAAGGAAATTTCCATTGGAGACTCCCTCCTCCAAAAAAGCTCTTGATAATTACACATGGATAGCTGCATGCTTCTTTCTCTCCTCCTGTTTCTCCCCTGCTAATGTTTTTTTGGCCGAGGAGGTGAGCGATTGCATTAGTACTCCCTGTGCAGAGGTGCGTTGGCACAGTAGCAACCAACCCAGTGTCTTTGGGAAAGCCCAGGCAGACGGGTGGAGGAGACCTTTGCTGCTGAGAGATTGAATTCTGCCTCTCATCAGCCTATTATATCAGCCTTCATCTCCCACTTGTTAAGTTTTCAACAAGCTCCTTCGTGCTCTCCTTTATCCACTGCCCCTAAGCATGGGAGGAGTTACTCATAAACAGCTACAAAGCCTACCTTCTTTTTCTCCTTCAGCTTCCTCCTGAAAAAAAACCCAACAGCTATCCTATATTAGCATGCTAAAAAGTAAGTTCTAAAGAACTGGTGTACTGAGTACTTGTTTCTTTCTATAGCCTTCTGTGTACCTGTCTGTGTTTGTCATTGTCCCATCTACTATACTTAGAGGAAGGATTTATTGGGAAGGAACTAAAGTTTGTAGTTTCGGTTCATTCATTATCTAATATAGTGAGGTTCTGATTATGACTGGTGTTCTTGATACTTCTAAATTTATGAACATGATTTTATGAAATGATTGCTTAGGATAGCAGAGAACTGCATGAAATGCCAAATAATGATAACAGCCTTCTAGAATGCATGGAGAGAAGATACTGTGGATCAGTGCTTTTTTTCCTGACTTAATGAAATACCAATTCTGAGTGACTGCAAAATCAGAGGAACAGTAAATGCAAAGTACTGCAGGGCTTGTATGGAGAAGATGGGAGCCCATGTGGTGACTTGTCAAATGATAAATGAAAGCTGGTCTGGAATCCCTGTAAAAATAAATTCACAAATATTTCATCTTGGTCCATGTGCTCTTCATGGAGGACCACACGGGCCACGCACATGGTTCCTTAACAGGCTTTTTCTTTATCTGTCTGATGCCAGTTACTGATGCCTGTCCTTTAGGCATTGTGATGGTTCTCCCATGCTTCTCCTTACGTTAAGAAACTCCATCAAAAGTTGTTTTTCAAATGTCCTTATAGAAGCTATCTGTAGTACAGTGCCTACAGACCACTTAATTCCACAACTGATTATATGTACAATACTAAATTTGCACATCTGCCAGTTGTTCCTTTGTACTTCTCGGCTCATTTTTCTCTTTCATCTGTTTATCATGTCTAATGGGGCCTAGATTATGAGACCATCTTAAGCAAGACGCAATTTAATAATTGCTGGTACTTCATCTAGTACAATGGGATTCTGACTCTTCATCAGAATCTTTTACTGTAACTGTGTATTCAACCAAACCATCAAGGCTGTTTGACTGTAGCCTCTTGGGATTCAGGAAAATCAATTGGTTGTCACTGGGGCAGTTCAGCAACAACAGGACTAAAAGAAAAAAACACAAAGCATAGTAATCCTATCCTATAAATGAGCAGGATGCTCATTGCTCCTTAGTGGTCAAAAAGCAAATGACATATTAGGAAAGGACTGGAATGTAAACACAATATATTTCACTTCCATCTTGCAGTTCCAGTCCCACCATCTCAAAAAAGAATACAGTAGAGTGAAACAAATTCGGAGAAGAAACTAGACTGGAGGATCATCAGAGGCACAGAACAGTTTCCATGTAAGAAACAGTTGAGTAAGTTAGGGTTCTCCATCTGGAAAGGTGATGAGTGACAGGAGAGTTGACAGATGTATAAAATCAGAGTGGCATGACACAGGTCAATAGATGCTGATCTTCCTATCTAGAGCAAAAACCAAAAGTACAAGCAGCAGATTCAAAAGAGAAGGAGACTGTTCTTGACTGTATTGCTGAGCTATAGGACTCCTTGCCTCTGGCTGTTATAGATGCTGAAATTTTATATGGGTTTAGGGAAACTCTGTGTGAGTTTATGGTAGCAAAATCCTTTGAAGCTATCTACAGTCATTAAAGCATATCTGGGTCAGGAGGTTCTTGAGCATCAAGTAGCTAAAACTGACTTAGAGAAGCTGGTGAAGCATCATAAATGCTTGGCCTGTCCCTATATGTTTTCCACATCATCTGTTCTTAGTCCCTGTTGGAGATGGGTTTCTAGGCTTGATGGACCTTTCATCCGATCCAGTACAGCTGATTTTATGTTCTGTTCTCCCAGGAACATACAGTAAAGTGAGGGTTCAGACATAATGAGAATGAAGCCTGGAGAGACTTAGAATTGGTGCACTCTTTATTTAGAGAAACCAGAAAGAAAATACAGAAATTGATATGAGTAAATGGCAGGTGAAATGCAAAGATGTTCAGAGGGGCTTTTACATTACAAAACATTTAGTATAGAAGAAGACAATACACAGGAGTATAAAGTATAGTATACTGCATGGAATAGGATTGGGAAAAACTAGATTCTTTCCAGAGGATTATAATCTAAATCGTCAGGATTTATGTGAGGAAAAGACATGTCAGTAATTTACACAGAGAAAATTGATGGAAATACGTTATTTTGAATACAGTTTCAGATTAAGGATGTGGGTGCACACAAAAACGCTGTACGCACAGGTGTGTCATCACAGAGTAACGATTACATAGCAGCTGTCTGCATGCATGTACCTTTACTTTATAATACCCTGCGGTAAATGTAAGGTATTACAGTTCACTTTTGTTGAAGAAGTAATCGTCTTTCATTCATGACAAGGAACGTGTATGGTGGGTACTGTGGATCATTATGTTTGTGCAAACTTAGTTTACTTCACAGTAATTTGATCACAAATCCATACCCTAATGGCCAGTTGTTAGCTGGATAAATATGCTAAAATCGTTTCAGGGAGTAAAAGTGCATTACTTTCAAAAGACCATTAATAAGATCTCTCATGAAGTTTACTGAAAGTAAGTGGTAATAAACACTGAAATTATTAAATCCAGAGATAATTGCAGGGAACTTTGGAAAAAAACTAACCAAGTGAGCTGAAAGGCCAAGATAATGCAAATGAAACCATGTACTGCCAGTGCAAGGTAATTTATACAAAGGAAAAACCCTGAACTAATTGTGTGGCCTCTGGGATTCAAGGAAATACACAGTTTTGGTTGGTGAAGGTGTAAGTATACTTATTTTAATAAGCTTTGACTTCTCCAAATCATCTAAATAAATGCTTTCTGAAATGTGATTAAAATCCTACATTATGCTAAATTAACAGGTCTTGCATTAGGTAGTTAATGAAATAGTAATTTATAATATCAATCATTAAAGAGAAGTTATTAATAATGTTCATTTCTATCAGACTTACCAGCAATTGAGTCCTTCTCCAGTGCTGCTCAGGAGTTCAATAAAATGTTTATGTAATCAGTAAATAGTCTAGTAAAGTTCAAGGGTAACACAAAGTTTGAGGAAACAGTAAATATGTTTATAAATCTCATATTTACTGAATAACACTAAAAATCACAATGCTGCTATCTGACTGAATGTATTTTAATACTGTCAGATATAAAATGATATACAGAAATCCAGAATGAAGGTTGCAATTATAGAATTGAAGATTCAGTGATGTGAGGATGAATTAAATTACCAGAAAAAGTTCATAGAATTCTTAAGGAAAAGCCACAAACATTGTCCAGGGACAGGAGACAAGCCCTACCAACAGGAGGTCTGTTCAATCTATCATGGAGAAAGCTGAGAAGTGATTTACACTGCATTTGAACAGGCAAAAAGAGCTGGTATTAGGTAATTTGTCAATCGTGTGAATAGAGGCATTATAATACAGTTAAAATGTGAAGTTAAAGATTACTTTGTGAAATAAGATGTATTTTCACTGCAATGAAAGGAAATGAACACTGAAGTCACTCGCTAAGAAAAAGGTTGTTTCACAGCTATTTGTTTTTTTAATAATCTTTCTAATATATATATTAAAATATAGTTACTGGGAGGAATGTTATCGCCTATGTGTACAAGTGATTAGGGTGTTCAGGCTGAAAGATTGTTTGGGTCTTTTTTGCCCTTTATATCTGCACTCTTCTACTCTACTCCGCTGTGCTTTTCTCTACTCTATCAGTCAGGCCTTTTGTAGAGTAGGACTGTGTGCTGCATGCTAATCATGGCTACTGCTCTTCCATCTATACATTAAAATCGCAATGATAACCAAGTCTCATATTGTAGGACTTCTCTGAAGGAGTCAGGAAATAGTTTTCCTCATTGCACAACTGGGTAAATGTATTTAGGGCTTTTCGTCTTCCTTTGACCCAGCTGACCACAGGTACAGAGGCAGAATGGGATAGTGAAATGCTGAGTTGCAATATGCAAGCCAGCTACTCATTGACTTGCAATATTCATAGAATCATAGCATCATAGAACAGGTTGGGTTGGAAGGGACCTTAAAGATCATCCAGTTCCAACCCCCCTTACCATGAGCAGGGACACCTTCTGCTAGACCAGTTTGCTCAAAGCCCCATTCAGCCTGGCCCTGAACACTTCCAGGGATGGGGCATCCATCAGCCTCTCCGGGCAACCTGGTCCAGTGTCTCACCACCCTCACAGTGAAGACTTTCTTCCTTACATCTAATCTAAATCTGCCCTCTTTCAGTTTAAAGCCATTACCCCTTGTCCCATCACTACATGCCCTTGTAAAAAGGTAATCCTAAGCTAATGGTCTGCAGTATTACATCAGATGATATAATAGCCCCCCTTCATGTACTCCTAATCTTTTAAAAAGCAGTTGTGATATACACTAGACAACAGACAGTTCAAAATTAAAATAGGCACTTTAAATTACTAAGAAGTTTTGTTTCAAAAAAATCATCATTGGATAGATTTGTTTTTAACAGACTTGCACAAAGTTCAGTGTTACATTTTATCGCTAATATTTTGATCAATGAAGTATAAAAACACTTGTGATAAAGCTTTTAGGTACTTGGTTATTGGGAAAGTAAGTAAAGACAGAAGATAGGGCAGGTGTACAGAGCAACTTAGATCACTTGATAAGCTGATGCATCACAATTAGTTATTACACATACTAACTAAGAATCCATTTCTTATTTATAAAAAGGAAACTGTATCCCAACAACCACTGCAAAAACTAATGGGTAGCAGAGTAGCCAATGAGCTGCAGTGCAATGCCATGGCAACATCCACGGATGTACAAGCAGGAATAGGGAGGCAGTTTTGTCTCAAATACAGCATTGGTAAGAGAAACATTGGAATATTGTGTTCAGCTGTGATCCTGCATTTTAAAATGGACCTGCAACAGAGTACAGAAGAACTATTAGTACAATTTGATGTGTCACAAAATGTTGTACAGTAATGGTAGGATTCATCAGCATTGATGAGGGTGTCTACTTTAGTGTGAGACGATTACTCACTTCACTGTATTGACTAGATTTTGGTGGTTGGCAATAGTAGTATGGACATCAGACATCCATGGAGATGTTCTGCAATGAAGATGCCTGAAGTTGAGTGAGACCGATCTGTCGTACTGTAGAAGTTAGGTTTGAAAGTACAACTGAGAGGATAAAGGTAATCTTGGAGTTAAAAAAATTGAAGACTGAGCACTGAAGCTCTGGAAGACTGATTTGTTAACGTCTCTGGGAGAAACATTAAGAGAAGACTTGGCCAAATGTAAGCATCTATATTAGAAGATGAATCTCAACCCATGCTCTGATTTTATTCACTTATTCTCCATCAAGTATAAAGGGGAACACAAGGCAATTAGCTTGCGTGTAGGCATGTTATACACCTGCATTTATTTAATGAATCTGACCCTTGAGGAGCAATCCTGGTTCCTAGACTTTGGTGTTTAGTGTCATTTTAGGTGCCTTAGGGTATCCAAAACACAGCAGATGTGGCACAAGCCCTATGAGAGACTCACTCCCTTCTTGACCAGCAGCTGGAGGCCAGGCAAGATGCCTTAGGGCATCTGAAGTGACATTAAACACCTGTGTGTAGACACCTGAATTGCTCCCCTGGTTATAGTTTGTTTGCACTTTATTTATATTTAATTTACTCAAGGTTTAAGGGCTAGGTGCTGGAAAGAAGTTAGAATTCTTCCCCTTGCTACCTAATTTGGCTTCTGGAATTTTTCTTTCAATCTTCCTTTAAGACAACAGGGACTGAACAGCAGGATAAGTATTGGCACATGCCAGTATGCTTAGTGGTCTCAGAGAACTTCTCAGGTCCCATATTGGTGTGTTCTGCTCATAAAATCAAGTTTAAAACAATTGCTAGTATTTTTTCCAGGTCATATTGGCAGGATGTAATAGGAGTCCTCTGCTTTCTTGTACAATATAGGGGCAGTACTCTTCCTGGGATGCTTTTCCTGATAAAGTTGCAGCTGCTGAAGCCATGAGAGACATCGGTGGTATACCTGAGCTTTCCTGTTCTCTTCTGGTAGTACATTGTAGGTTTTATGGTTCTGGAGCTTTTGTACTAAGGGTCTTTAGGGTCTTACTTTTTCCAGTACTTGTCATGTAAATGGAAGGAGGGATGTTCAGTAGTTCCTTTTGGACTGATCATATGTCACATAGCTTGTTCACAGTTGCAGATGCTGGATTTATGTGATCTCTTCTCCTCCTGTAACCATATACAGTTCAGTTCCTGAACTATAGCTGGACTACAGAATATCTTAATAACCTTCATAAAGACCCTCAAGGGCAATGTAGGGGTGCCACACATTAGTCTTTTTAGCATCTTCATTTTTCACTGAATTCCCTATAGGTTGTGTCATAAAAATTTGTAAACTGTGACTAGCAATTAAAATAAAATTAAATTCCTAATTAAATAAAATAAACAAGCATATAAATAAGTTAAATTCTCTATTAACCAGTAGTTACAGGCTTCCATATACATTTGGTATATTTCCAGTTGTGGCTTAGTTTCTTTGACACTTATAGTGGTTCAGATTTTCAAAAATACGACATCTGTCTTTTTCTGGGGTGAATGAAGCTGCAGATAATAGATTTGCAGGTGAAGTTCAAGGAAAGAGGCAACTTCTTGGAGTCCCTCTTTTGTTTTAGATGCCACCATAATCTAGGAAAATACAGCCATCACGCAAGAATACTAGTAAATAATGTGTGCTCTAATCTTATGTCACTCTGGACTGAAGAAATGGAACCAAGGCATAAAAGCAAAGAATTGCTGACTTTAATGAGAGCCTTTGACAATCGGTTCAAAGGAAGTAAGGGCCCACATGGGCTATGCATGTCACAGAGCTCTCGCGCAAATTTTGCTGCTTCTGCCAAATAATTCCTTCATTTTGCTTTTCCAGGCCTCCTACATGACAACAGCCAAAGGTTTAAGAGAGAATGAGAAAGTACTTATACTCAGCTGCCCTTCCTGGCATTATACATCCTGAATGCCCTACAAAATAAACGAATATGTAGTTCTAGAGCCAAACAATAACAAGGGAACACTGCATACTTAATAATATATCTCATCTTCTCTAAGGCATGTGAAGTGATAATTCCACAAAATCCAGCATTGCACTGTGGTAACTGACACATTTTGAATGGATCAAAACTAGTTAACATAGATGTAAAGAGGCAGTAGTTTAAAAAAACAGTTCTATCTTAGAAACCTCACTATGGCAAACAAATATTGGCCATAAATGGTATGTTATAATTTTCACCTAATTTGTAGGGGAATTACTTATCAAATGATGGATTATTTGACCTAGAACTAGAGACACAGCCTTGCAGTTGGCAGCTTAACAACATCAAATTTGAACCAGCATCTCAGAGTTCTGCCAGTTGCAGATAGCTATTCCCAGGAGTTGCAACTTAGCAAAAAAAACCATAAAAAATACCTTACCTAAATGCAGAATCTAGATGAATTCCGCAAGATGGACAGTAGCAGGAGTGTACTTGCAAAGACTGCAAGCAAGTGCATGGAATCCAAAAGCTCGGGTGACTCTGCTTCCTCATAGTGAATTAGCATTCTTAGCAGAGCTTCTGCCTAGGAGCTACCTAGATCACTTTTGCAAAGTTTTATTTATTCATTGACCTGAGATCAGCTCATGCTTACCATACTGATGAAAGATAATAACCTTTGAGGTTCCAGTTAACTTTTCCCCTTCTGCTTAAATTGACAGGGAAGTAGTTTGAAAGACTACTGAAAGAGTATCAATCATTTTGTGCATCTCTTGTCATGCAAAGCATAGAAGCATGTAGATAGACAGCAGCACATGAGAAGCTAGAAGGAGATTATTGGGATGATGCCAATGCTAAGTGTTCCTGAGAGACTTCTTCACAGAAATTACCCATACTTTTTAAGGCTTAGAAATGGTGTAACACAAATGCACCGTATGAATTATATATATTTTTTTATATATATATAAACCAGCATTCTTCATGCAAACTGAGAATTCATCAACCTAGTATAGTTCTTGTTGCAGATCAGGGAATTAAAGCATGCCAACCAATTAACAGAATCATAGAATCATAGAATGGTTTGGGTTGGAAGGGACCTTTAAAGACCACCTAGTCCAACCCCCTGGCCTTGGGCACGGACACGTTCCACTAGATCAGGTTGCTCAAAGCCCCATCCAACCTGACCTTGAACACTTCCAACGATGGGGCATCCACAGCTTCTCTGGGCAACCTGGTCCAGTGTATCACCACCTTCATTATAAAGAATTTCTTCCTTACATCCAATCTAAACCTGCCTTCTTTTGGTTTAAAACTGTTGCCCCTTGTCCTGTCACTACAGGCCTTGGTAAAAAGTGTCTCTCCATCTTTCTTATAAGCCCCCTTTAAGTAGAGTGAATAGAATAGTTCAGTTGGAAGGGACCTACAATGATCATCTAGTCCAACTGCCTGCGCAGTTCAGGGCTGGCCAAAAGTTGAAGCATATTATAAGGGCATTATCCAAATGCCTCTTAAACACTGACAGGCATGGGGCATTGTCCACCTCTCTAGGTGTTGCGGTGTTTGACCACACTGTCTGTAAAGAAATGTTTCCTAATGTCAAGTCTGAACCTCCCCTGATGCAGCTTTGAGCCATTCCCAGTCATCCTGTCCCTGGATACCAGGCAGAAGAGATCAGCACCTCCCTCTCCACTTCCCTTGCTCAGGAAGCTGCAGAGAGCAATGAGGTTGCCCTCCCTCAGCCCCCTTTGCTCCAAACTAGACAAACGCAGAGTTCTTAGCCGCTTTCCATAGGGCATGCCTTCCAGCCCTGTCACCAGCTTTCTTGCCCTCCTCTGGATGCATTCAAGTACCTTCACATCTTTCTTAAATGGTGGGGCCCAGAACTGCACACAGTACTCAAGGTGAGGCCGCACTAACGCTAAATATGGGAGGCTAATCACCACTATTGGCCACCTGGTTATACTGTGTTTGATGCCCCCCAGGATGCAGTTTGCTCTCTTGGTGCCGGGGCACACTGCTGGCTCCTGTTGAGCCTGCTGCCGACCAGCACCCCCAGATCCCTTTCTGCAGGGCTATTCTCCAGCCACTCCTCTCCCAGTGTATACTTGTGTCCAGAGTTACTCTGTGCCAGGTAGAGAACCTGGCATTTGTTCTTGTTAAATGTCATGCCATTGATGATTGCCCAATGTTCCAATCTTATTTAGATTGCTCTGCAAGGCCTCATGTCCCTTGAGAGAGTCAACAGCACTTCCCAGTTTAGTATCATCAGCAAACTTGCTAATGGTGCATTCAACTCCTGCATCCAGATCTTTGATAAATCCATTGAACAGGACTGGCCCTAGAATTGCACCCTGAGGAACACTGCTGGTGACTGGTCAAAAGCCAGATGTATCCCCATTCACAACTTTTTGAGCCCTGCTGTGCAGCCAGTTCTTCACCCGGCACACCATGTATCTGCTTATCCCACAGTTGGACAACTTGTCCAGAAGGATGCTGTGAGGGACAGTATCAAAAGCCTTGCTAAAATTCAGAAAAAATATATCCACTGCCTTCCCTTCATCCACTAGGTGGGTGACATTGTCGTAGAAGGATATCAAATTAAAGTATTAGTTAAGAATTGAAAGGTCTCCCTGAGCCTCTTCTTCTCCAGGCTGAACAACCCCAACTCTCAGCCTTTCCTCACAGGAGAAGTGTTCCAGCCCTTGGACCATTTTCATGTCCCTCCTCTGGACCCGCTGCAGCAGGTCTGTGTCTTTCCTGTGCTGAGGACCCCAGAGCTGGATGCAGTGCTCCAGGTGGGGTCTCACGAGAGCTGAGTAGAGGGGGAGAATCCCCTCCCTTGAAATGCTGGCCACGCTTCTTTCGTTGCAGCCCAGGATACGCTTGGCTTTCTGGGCTGCAAGTGCACATTGTTGGCTCATATTCAGTTTTTCATCCACCAGTATCCCCAAGTCCTTCTCTGCAGGGCTGTTCTCAATCCTTTCATCCCCCAGCCTGTATCTGTGCTTGGGATTGCCCTGACCCATGTGCAGGACCTTGCACTTGGCCTTGCTGAACTTCATGAGGTTCACATGGGCCCACTCCTCAAGCCTTTCAAGGTCCCTCTGGATGGCATCCCTTCCCTCAAGCAGATCAACTGCATCGCTTAGCAAACTTGCTGCTGGTGTACTCAGTCCCACTCTCCATGTCATTGATGAAGATATTAATTCTGCAGCATGAAGAAAACATGCAAAGCACATCACATTGCCCTACCTATTATCTAAAATTTTTTCTAGCTGTATAAATGGTAATAGCTACTAACTAGTAAGCACTCTAGATGAGTAGCTGTAAGGAAAACTGCCATATGGAATAAAACGGAACATTGTAGCATACCTCTCTGCTTCCATAAACAAACTCCTGCCCATATAGTGTCCTTTTGGTCTAGGAAATCAGCTGCCTGTGTGTTTGAGGTAACATACCTTGAGTAGCTCAGGCTTTTTCTCCTTATGTGTAGAAACTTCAACCTCTTCAACTCTTGTTTGTATCCAGAGTCTATGGTAATCTTTCCTTACAGATGTAGACACAAGCAGTCACTCTTGAAACTGTTTTTATTCCCCAGACTCTAAATCTGTATCAGTAGACCATCGGCTTCCCATTTTGCACACACATAAGGTGCAGATGCTTGTTCCACTTCTGGCATACCAGCAGATACATCACAAGTGCAAACAGGACCGTATCTTTTTGAATGCATTCCAGATAATTCCCAAGAACTCTCAAGTGCTTTCACTCTCTGGAATCCTATTCAGTAAGTTAGTTTTCTCTTAAGAGTTGCAGAATATTTAAGATAGTCTTTAAATTAAAGTCCCACTTAGTTATCATGTAAGCTGTTTCAAAACAGAATTGATCTAATTCTATCAAGGATCCTATGAAGAGATATACTCCAGTGCATACACAGCAAGTGCAGTGTGGGGGGGTAGTTGAAATTGCTGCTTTTGCTTACCTATACTGTCCATGCAGCTGTGACAAGTGTCCTGAGAGTATTCACCTCATTGCATACGCACAGACTTTCTGTGTAGCACTAGTGCTATTACTGTGGCACTGCCTGGGGGCACTGAACTTCTGTGAAGACACTGTAGAGTTCATCTATGCATGCATAGCAGGCTGCCCACTCAGAGTTACAACTGCTGCCGCAAACAAGTTGTCACACAATCCAGACAAAAGTATGAAATCTTCAGATTCTTCCTGAAAAATGAGGATCTATTCAGGGGAATCAAAGTACACGACAGCTGTACTTTAAAAGTGAGCAACTTTAGAATTTCTTCACACTTAGGCTCAGGGTAATCTAGGGTCTTCCTGCGGGGTGGGGGGGAGGATACATTTTTTCCAGTTTTCCTGCCTTTCCGTAGAAACCACGTAGTGGTCAACCACACTTCCTGTAGCTACTCTTAAATTTACCGTGCCCACTGGTTGGGGCCTTGTCCTTACATCCTTGCAGGTCACGAGTTGCTTAGGCTTATGGAGGCAGAAACATAATTTCTGGTTTTTATTTCACAGTTCTGAGATTTGTGCGTCTATTCTGGAAGAAACTAAAACCACCTGAAGGAAGTGAGGAGGCTTAATGACTAGAACCTTGCCTGGGCAAACACAGGAATGGCACACTCAGCAGGCTGCAGGTTCTTTCCAAGCAGGATCTGATGGTGCTTTCTCAGCATTAACTTCTAAGAAGGAGCTGGCTGAAGCATCTCCCTCCTTCGTTCTCTCCTTGTGAGCCAAAGAGGGTGACGGTGCAGATTTTCCAGCCTTGTTAGTCAGCCAGAGGGTTGTCCGTGCTCCGGTGTTTGGTGTAATCCAGTTCGGGTGTTTGCTGCGGCCCGCGGGACCTGTTTTCGCAGGTAAAGGTGACGTCCGGAGGCCTGGCCGCCTCGCCTCGCCTCGCCCGGCCCGGCCCGGCCCGGCCCGGCCGCTCAGGCTCAGGGGGGCCGGGTTGCCTCCGGGCAGTGCTGCGCTCTTGGCGGACTCCCCGGAGGCCGGAGACTCCTGGGCACGGCCTTAGGTGGGAGCTGGGCCTAGCAGCGTGAAGGCCGGTGCCCCAAAAAGCGTCGCAGGCTGGGTGCTGACAAGCCGGCCTCCTGCCCGCCCCGCGGCCACTGCGGCCGCGCCCAGCCCGCCCAGCGCCCAGGGGAGCGGGCAGCCGGCGGCTGGCGGTCCTCCGTCCACACACGGCGAAATGACACCCTCCGACAGAGGCGGGGGGGCAGCGCCCTCCCGAGAGACTGTTCCTACTCTGGCAGCACGGTCAGGCGCAGGTGTCCCCCGGCGTTACGGGAGAAGCACAGGTCCCCTTCCAGCGTCCCTCACAGGCCGGTGATGCTCCTGGCACCCTCTGTCCCGCTTCGCCTACGACCGCCATCTTCAGTCGTGCCAGCAGACCCTCCGGCTCCGCATTTGTTTTCTCCCTGGGGCCAGTGGCTTCGAGAAAACCACCAGGATCGTTCTGCTTTTGCATCAAATTTGTTTCTTTGCTGGTACTATTTTTCCTGCTTATTCGGGAATACGTTGGCTGCCACGGATCCTCGGTGACTTCTCCTATTGTAAAAGCTACCCCACGTAGCCTCCCCCCTATGTTTCCTGACCTACCTTTCCAGCCACAAATTGTGGGATGGTCGAAAAGTGTTCTGACAAAGTATTGCGCACCTGTCCTCTTTGTACATTCTTTCTCGAACCATCCTAAAACATCCTGTGGGAAGGAGTTCTGCAGAGCAGGTACAATTGAGAAGAAGTGTTTCCTGGTGTTCAATTTGAACCCACTACCTGCTAGTTTTATTTTATGCCCTTTTAGTTCTTCTACTGGAGTAGAAAATGGACAGCTGTCCCTGGTCATATTTTGTAAATGTCTTCTCTAGACTAAAGAGTCATAGTTCAGATTTATAGTAGCCTTTTTCAAGATGTGAGGAATGAGACTTTCATAGTCACAGCACACTCAGGTTGTGAGTTCCCTCTGAACCTGTGTAGTGGTATTATGTTCTCTATTCCTCACCTAATAATGCTTAGCATTAGCTGACACTTTTCCTTTAAAGGTCCATCTTCTCCTTGATTTATAACAGTATTGAAATAATCATATTAGTCAATAAAATACAAAATTAAGGTTGCTTCACCACTTCATCACCATTATATTCCCTCTGCCATTTTGATTGTCCAGGCAGTATAATGAGGTTCTGCTGCTGCTGCTTTGTTTGTTTCTGTAGTTGGCTCTCATCATTACTGTTCTGAGCAAGCTAGCATTATGAGCAGTTTGCTGTCTGCATGACCTTTCATCCCCTTTGCGGGTTATACCTGAATATGTTGGTCTCATATCCAAGAATGAATGGAACGCTGGGAGCATTTCCTTAAAATGAAAGGCTAAAGACTACTAAAATAGTTAAGAGCAGGTAAATAGGTGACCTGAGCACGCCAAAATGGAGGTATATAGTGGACTGCTTTTTATTTTAAGAGAAAAAAGATAGAATGAGATATTAGAGTGGGAAGATAAATCTAGACAATTCGACTACAAGTAAGGCTACATGTGTATGCTGTAAAGACAACTATCTGTTGGAATACTTTGCACGGGGACCTGTTAGATTCAGGTGCTATCTTTATATTAAGACCATATTTCTTCCTATTGTATCAGGCAGCTCTACTAGGAGTTATAGTCTTAAGCGGGAGTAACGTGTGGGAGTTTGAGGCAGGAGTAACATAGCACTTATCAGTGCTATGCAGGTAGTCAGATAAGAAAGTCCACTCTAGGCTTTATCTTGAAACTATTCTGGCTTTATACTGACAGCTATTAATGAGAGTGATAGTACGGGCCTGAAGTCTTTTTTTCTTCCTCCCACATCCATGGCAATCCCTTCCATTTTGGGAGCAGAAGTGTTGGATGGCAATGACAATAGCATCCACTTTCAGCCTCTATACTCACACTTTACTGTATTTACACTATTACTGTAACTTTGCATGAGTGGTCAAGGACAGCCATGCTCTTTTTCTGATTATGAGGAAGCCTCTGTTGGCATGTCAATGCTGGGGCCCCAGGAAGAGTATGTCTGAGCATTGACATTAACTGAGGGTCAGAAGCCAAAGTGCTATGGAGTTCTTTGCAAATCAGTAGGATATTATTTATTGAGTTGTATTTCTGGCACGACAACCTTTTTTTCCAAAAATTGGTTAAAATAAAATTTGTCTTTAGTCTCAAATAATAGGTTCCCTACAGACAATTGTCAAATATTGAATACAAGCCCCTTCAGCTCAGATTTTTCCTAATATCAAGAGATTGAAGAAGCAATCATGTCCCTTGTTTTTTATTTCTTCATGGATCTTGTGAAGGCTTGTCTGACTTCTGACCATGTTACAAGAGCAGGATACCCTTATACTTGCCTACGTTCCACTCATACCCTGCTTCTATTCATACGCTGAGGTGATTATAACACTCAATTTATAAGGATTCAGAGGGTGCATTTGTATACATGCATATACTTTTTGGTTAATGCCATATTACACACAGTTAATAATTTTTTGTAGCATTTGGAAATGAGTTTTAATGGAGCCCAGATAATAACCAGCAGCATTATTCTTTAGAGGAGAAAAAAATCCCACAAAAAAGGTAGCTTTAAAACAAAAGATAAATTTAAGCTTAGCAATCGGCAGCCTAAAAAAGAAAGTTGGGCATTCGGTTAGATGCATCATCCTTGTTCATCACACTGCTGCCTGATTCAATTTGTTCCTTATTTTGCCCCAAACCATTTAACTATGTTAAAGTAATGCTTAAGTGATTACTGCCTTTGCCTAATTTAAGGCTCCCCATCCATTTGGAATGAACTTTCTCCAACATTAGTCTGTGTGCTTTGAATCTCTTCCTTTTTGATTTTGCCATCATGAACTCCCAGCTCTCACCATTTATGAAGATGGATGTGTCACTGGAGTGAAACTGCTCTCACTGTTGGTTATTCTTTTCTTGCAGCTCTCCCTCCCCTCATGGCTCGTCGATCTCAAAGCTCCTCACAGGGGGACAATCCCCTTGACCCTAACTATCTTCCCCCCCATTACAAGGAGTATTACCGCTTAGCTCTTGATGTGCTTACTGAAGAGGGCAAAGAGAGTTACCAACGCTTCCTGGCAGATGAAGCAGCCCCTGATTTTCTTTGCAACTCAGAGGTGGATCACATCATACAGAATCTCCAGAAACCCCAGTACGCCAACCAGGAAGGTAGCACAGACACCACAGGTGACAATGACATGGATGGATCTTCTGGGACTTACTGGCCCATGAACTCAGACCTTGCTGTTCCTGAGCTTGACCTGGGCTGGCCAATGGTCTTTGGGTTCAGGGGAACAGAGGTGACAACTCTTGTGCAACCACCACCCCCTGACAATCCCAGCATTAAGGAGGAGGCTCGCAGAATGATTCGAGCAGCTCAACAGGTGAGACAGTGAAGAGCCCAGCTAGAGCAGAGATAAAATTATATGTGTGCAAAAGATGAATCAGAATGCATCTGTTCCTCTACTAATTCCCTTACTTTGCTCCCAGGACCTGACAGAGGGGAAGGATGATTCTAACTGTTACTCTCTGCTCTCTGATCTCATGGAAAAGTGTGTAAAGCCATGCTAAAATATACCAAGAGTTCACAGAATTGTTGAGGTTGAAGGGGACCTCTGGAGAGGGTCTAGTCCAGCCCCCCTGCTCAAAGCATGGTTGATTAGAGAGGGTTACTTAGGACATGTCCTTGAGTATCTTCAGGGATGGAGACTCCACAACCTTTCTGGGCAACCTGTTCCAGTGTTCAATCACCCTTACAGTAAAAGAGGTTTTTCTTATGTTTAACTGGAATTTCCTATATTTCAATTTGTGTCTTGTGACTTGTCCTTTCACTGGGTACCACTGAGAAGAGTTTGGCTCCATCTTCCTTACACCCTTCCATCAGGTATTTTATACTCACTGATAAAATAAGAGTTGGGAAGGAGAGGGAGATAGAGCTTTGAAGCTACTTCCCATATTATCAGCGTATAGATGCAGCTATATAGTGGCTGACTAAACGTTGGCCAGGAAGGTATCTAAAAATGGTATGGGTGTGTTGGAAGGGGCGAGCAAGTAGTGGCCAAGCAGCTCAATACAGCCTTCCAGTGGGGTTATGTGACCAAAAAAAAACCCTGCTATCATTGGATGAATAAGTAAGGGAATGCTCAGTGGCAGTGACATTTTACCCTCACTTCTCACCCTCATATACAGAATATGTGCCTTAGATAGCAATTCTGTTTCCGGTTCTGAGGCCCACAATGTTTAAAGGAACCTTTAAATGGGAAGGTCCCTGCTTAAAAAGGAAGTTGAAATGGAGATGGTGCAGCAGTGCAGCTTTGGAATGTGAGGTGCTGGGTAACATGATCAGTCGGGGCAGGAGCAGGCACAGATCGCTGACGTCTTTCTTGTGTTTTTTTCCTAGGTGGTAGCCATAGTGATGGACATTTTCACTGATGTGGATCTGCTTTTCGAGGTGTTGGATGCTGCTGCTCGCAGAGTGCCTGTGTACATCTTGCTGGATGAAATGAACTCTCAACTTTTTCTCGATACAGCTGCTAAATGCAGAGTCAATCTTAACTATGTGGAGGTGAGCAAACCAAAGACCTGCCCTGCTCCTAATTCACATCCTGAGGGGGCTGTGTCCTGGGAAGCAGAGGGCTGTTACCACAGTAAAAACCTGAGAAAGGGGAAAATGGGTCAGAGCCTAGGGAAAGATGAGTGTGAAGAAAGCTAGGAGAGCTGGCACAACAATACAGGGCTGAAGGCTGGGGACATGCTAATAAATGGGTTTATCTATCCATTGTGTATGCAGACAGAATCACTGGAGTTGAAGTATAAAAATGGTGGCCGGATGGAAATTAAAAGAGAAAGGGGAAGAAGGAGGGGCAGGTGGAGGGAAGTAACAGCTTCCAACTGAGTCAGTGCCTTGTCTGGTTTGCAGTTCCTAAGGGTGAGGACAGTTTCTGGTCCAACCTACTACTGCCGCACAGGGATGTCCTTCAAAGGCCATGTGAAAGAGAAATTCCTCTTGGTGGACTGCATGGTGGTGCTGAGTGGCAACTACAGGTGAGAAGCCCTGCAATGTTACATATTCCAGTCTCAGTGAGAAAGAGGCTGGTTAATTGGTAAAGCGGTGCTTTGGCACTTCCAAATGAACGTCAGTGGCAAAAGTTTTTATCACTGAAGGATACTAAGCAGCAATTTTCAGGAAAAATACGCTATTTTGCAACTGAGGTAGATACACCAATTAAACAAGCCCTCAAGCCCATACACCAAAAGCCAAGCTTCCTTCACATCAAGAGTCTAAACGATCTGTAAAAAAGATACAGTAATTATAAGGTGGTGTGGGTTAACCCCAGTAGGCAGCTAAGCCCCACACAGATGTTTGGTCACTGCTCCCAGCAGGATGTGGGAGACAATTGGAAGGGCAAATGTGAGAAAACTCATGGGCTGCAATAAAGACAGTTTAATAGCTAAAGCAAACCTGCACATGCAAGCAAAGCAAAATAAGGAATCCGTTCACTACTTCCCATCGGCAGGCAGATATCTAGCCATTCCCAGGAAAGCAGAGCTTTACTTGGGCAGACAAACACCATAACACTGAACATCTTCCTCCTTCCTGTACAGAATCACAGAATGGTTGAGGTTGGAAGGGACCTCTGGCAGCTGTCTTGTCCAACCCCCCTGTTGCATTAAAGCGTAAAGAAGTTTGGCAGAAAATAAATCCCCTTGCATTCCAGCTTATCCTCAGATGTCAGAGGGGCTGGGGGTGGCTAGGTTTAAATTCTGAGTGATGTCCAATTCAGCGCTGTAAGTCTGGTCACGTTCAATATATTGAACTATCGCGATTACGGATGCACTAATAGTGCCCTGTACTTTCAATTTAGCCACATTTAGTGGACTAGAATTGCCAGACTTAGGGAGTTTGGTTGCGTTCAATGAACTATCACAGCTAGATTAATACAGTTTATTAAAGCGACAGGAGTACAGGTTCTTTTGGATTGCCGGTGATAAGTACACTGTCTGCAAAGCACGTGCAAATAATAATACACTCGACTACAAGCACACTAAATTATGGAAAAAACTCTATAGAGACTTCTAAGTTTCCTGGGGAATCACTCAGTATAACTGAGGGTTCGAATCTTACCCAATAGGCATCCCTATGGCAGGGAAGAGAAGTTCGGCCCATCGACTGATCCCAGAAGTCAGCGATGTCTTCCCAACTTGTCTATGATGGTGTTTTCCCTAACATTCCTCCTCTCTTAAGCTGTTTTATATTTTCTTATTTTTAGGTGGAGCTTGAGTGACTCTAGTCATACATACCTTTATTATGGTTGGTGTAAAATCTTATTGCTTTACTTTTAAAGGTTTATGCTGGAGAAAATTCAGAGCACATGCTCAGTGAGGGGTGGTCACACTTTGAAGGCAGGTAGCTTTTGGGATGGGGGTGTGTTTTGGTATTATAATGAGCAAAGTTCACCCAGAGAACATGATTTAGCATGTCACTACTCCAGAACTGGGCACTTACGATATAAATCAGAAGTAAGACAGTAGCATTGACAGAACCCCCGTTATTTCACCTCCTTGCTTCAGTGGATTCAATGCAGGGACCTACTGTTCTTGTTCCTATCCTTGCAGTTCCCTGTCCCCGGGATGGTATCACAGAGCCTGGCCATGGCATCTCCACTCCGCTTGACCCTCTGTGTTGCTTCTCTTAGGGTCAGCACACCAAGCTCCCCTGGTGTTGCTAACATCTAAGGTTGCAGGTTATGTTGCTTAGGGAATTATTATGGAACAGATTCCTTGCATATCCACTGGATTCCACCCTGGAGGTTTACCTCCACTTAAGAAGTGGGGGACACATACCAATAAGTCACCTCCAGCACTCATTACACGCACCCCTGCTCAAGCAGGGCCACCTAGAGCCAGTTGCCCAGGACTGTGTCCAGATGGTTTTTGAGTATCTCTAAGGAGAGAAACTCCACAAGTTCCCTGGGCAACCTATTCCAGTGACTTTGACAGACTGGAGTAGATTTTGGTTACGAGCAAGGATATAAGATATACTTTGGTCTAACAATAGAAAATGAGACACAATAACATACACCCCTTGATTGAGATACTCGGGCATAACATGGGTATAGTATAGTTGTTAACAATAAAGGCATGGGTAATTCCATACAAGTAACTTGCTCTTGAAATGTAAATGCCTACTCCTTGGTTTCTTTAACTGTTCTGCTTTGAAGGGAACTGTTGGATTAGGGTTGGTCATTGGTGCCCAGTGGCAGGACCAGAAGCAATGGGCACAAACTGAAACGCAGGAAGTTCCACTTGAACATAAGGAAACACTTTCTTACTGTGCAGATGATTGAGCACTGGAATAGGTTGCCCAGGGACCTTGTGGAGTCTCTTTCTTTAGAAGTATTAAAAAACCACCTGGACAACTGGCTCTAGGTTGCCTTGCGTGATGGGGGGAGGGGGGGGTTGGACTGCCAGAGGTCCCTTCCAATATCAACCATTCTGTGATTCTGTGAAAACTGGGCTCAGTACTCCAGATACAGTCTCACAAGTGCTGACTAGGGGGGAATAATCACTTCCATTGACCTGTTGGCTGCACTTCTACTACTGCATCCCTGTACGTGTTGAGCCACCATTGCTGCAAAGATGCTGCTGTCTTTTTTCATCTTGTTGTTTGCCAGAACCCCCAAGTCGTTGTCAGCCAAGCTGCTTTCTAGATAGTCATCCTCAGCCTGTATTGGTGTATGGGGTTGTTCCATCCCAGCTGCAAGATTCTGCATTTGCCTTTGCTGAATTTCATGAGGTTCCTGTGAGCACATTTCCCCAGCCTGTTGAGGTCCCCCTGATTGGCACATCAACTATGCCATCCTCCCAATCTGGTGTCATCCTGTTGTCCAGGTCATTAATGACAGTGTTAAAGACTATTTCCCCAAGCCCTGACCCCCAGGGAACACCACCTGTTCACTGTCCACCAGTCAGACTTCAAGTCACTGACCACCACCAGGTAAGCCTGACAATCCAAACAGTTTCCCATTTACTGTGTGGCACACTTGTTCAGTCTGCAGTGTTCCAATTTGGCTACAAAGATACTTATGTAAAGACCATGTGGAAACCCTTGCTAAAGTCAAGAAAAACCTCATCTTCGGCTGTCCCCTTCTCCACGCAGCCAGCCTTCTCTTTGTAGAAGGCAATCAGATTGGGTCAGGCATGGTTTGCCTTGGTAAATCCCTGCAGTCTGATCCCAGTTGTCTTTCTGTTATTCCTGTGCCTGGAAATGGCTGCCAGGAAGATTTGCTCCACAGCTTTCCCTCACTGAGGTAAGGCTGACTTGCTGTAGTTCCTAGCTGATCCTTTTGCTCTTTTCAAAGGTGGGCACAACATTTGAGTTATAAAACCCAATTACAACCCAAAGTAATTGCAGGAAGATCTACTTCATATAAGGATTATCATCAGCTCACTCTCTTGCTGTTGTTACAACTGACTGGCTTTTTTAGAACAGAAGTCATTTATTGCCTTGTAAAATCCTATGCAAAGATGTGATGCCAAATCAATTCATAACTATGAGGCTTGGAAACAATAGTGTGTAACGAATGGTTGCCTGAGCAGTAAATAACATCAGGATAGTTTTCTTCAGGCAAGCAAATGGTTTAATGTAAAGTGGTACAATCGAGTTACTTGATGCTAATGCACTATCATTACTTCTGTTTCTCTTTGTAGTTTTATGTGGTCTTTTGAGAAGATTCACAGAAGCATTGCACACATCTTTCAGGGCGAGCTGGTGGCCAGCTTTGATGAAGAATTCCGAATTTTGTTTGCACAGTCAGAACCTCTTGTTCCTCCAGCCAATGTCTTGGCAAAGGCAGAGAACACATTTGCCATGACTCCGTTTGGCAGTAACATGCCTTTCTTTCCCAAAAAAGCACCCCTGATGTTCCAGAGGGATGACAATCTTTTTCCCTCCTTTATGGACAGAATTGATCCTGACAGGTACTTCCTGTCAAATTTCAGGCGGGATGACATGTTGCGCCATACTGTCGAGGGGTCAGCCATGCGAATGTATAAAAAGGTAGAAATGGAGAATGCTCAGATGGATCCTGTCAGGGGTTTTCTCCGTTCCAAGCAGTTGGAGTTGGATGCTTTTAAGAGACACAGTTTTGCAGAAGGAACATTTGAAAATTTTGCTTCTTCTAAACAGTATGCCAGGCAGATGTTCATGAACAATATGGATGAATTTAAAATCCAGTCTAGTCATTTTCAGAAGGATCAGTTCTACCAGTATCAGTTTGAACATCCCCATCTTTCTGGCAGACCTCAGGGACTCTTTGAGAGAATCCGAGGTGGTAGGCCAGGATTCAATGAACTGGAAGACTATGGAGAGGGACCCAGATACCCTGAACTTGAATCCAGTTTTCCACAGGAGGGTTTCCCCTTAAGGCTGGATTATGTACCTTCAAATTCTTCCAGGGAAGTGAGACATGGCTCTGATCAGCTGAATCCTGCAGGCAATGGCCCAATGGGAATGATGTTAAGAAGGCAGAATATAGGACAGAAATTTATTTGCCAGACATCTCCTACACAGAAGCAAAGTCTGGAACAACGCCTGTTCCTGCAAGACAAAGATGAGGACCAAGATGAAGACAAGAACACACAGGAAAATAGAACAGGTTTACGTAACTGGAGGATTTCTTCATACCTTAGTGCATACCAGTCCGAACCAGAAGAAGGTCTTCCAATGCCTATGGAATCAGAGGCATATAATGATGTTCTTGGGGATACCCTCACAAAGCACCCCACTGACCTCATCCCAGCATTCAAATCCCCTATGTCTTTTAATAGCAAGTCACTGGGAATTGAAAGTGCCAAAGAATTTGCAGATCCTGATAGAGTAGGTGAAGAAACCCCTATAATGAAACAAGATGCTTTTAGGTCCAGAATAAATCCTTTGATCCAGAGGAGCTCAAGACTCAGGTCCTCTCTGATTTTCAGTGCTGCCAAGCTAGATCAGCCTAACACCGCAATAGAAAAGGTTCAGATGATCCAAAAAGAACAGATGTCCAGTGAGTTGACAAAAGACAATGAAACTATAAAGACAGCTGCCTCATCTAAAGTGGCAGAACTTTTAGAGAAGTATAAAGCTGTGGGCAAAGACACAGAGCGAGCTGCAGTCACGCATACCAAAGCTGTTTCCAGTTATCTACAGGAAGAATCACAGAACACAGAGAAGAAATGTACCAAATCTGTGCAATATAAGATTCTGGAGAGTAGGATACTAGACTCCAAAGACTCCTGCAGTACTTACAAAGTGCATGGAGAGGCTGACAGACCATTTGGAATGGCCTCATCAACCCCCCAGCTTGTTGACACACTGAGTAAAGATCCCCTGGCACACATTAGCACTAAGGTGGACAAATTATCATCTCGGTTTTACCCCATAGAGAATAAACCTGCTCTTCCGGAGAAGGAGAGTCTTATCTTTGTAGGAGACACTCAGAAATTGACTCTTCCAGAGAAGAAGGAAAGAGTGACATTCAAAGAAGACTCTCAAAAATTAGTCAATACAGAACTGAAGAAACCACAGATCAGGACAAGTACCACATCAGTTCTTGAAAACTTATCTAGAAGTCAAGGATCTGACAGCTCTCTCAATAAATCTGAGGAAGACTGTTCAAAACAAGAACAAAATCCAATGGAATTTTTAAGAAAAGGGTCACTACGGCTGAAGCAGCTTTTGAACCCAAAAGGTGAAAAGAAATTGGAGGAGGAATCCACTTCTGAGAGTGGAAAATCTGACAAGCAGGCTGTGGTTCTCAAACGATCTTCCATAGGGGACTGTCAGGAAATGATGGAGGAAGAAAAAATGCCTAAATTTGCAACACCACTTCCCCCCAAAAGCAGCCAGCTAACACAGGGGAGATTTCCTTCATCCACAGCTAACATCCTGTACAGCAGCAACCTCCGTGATGATACCAAGGTGATTTTGGAACAAATCTCTGCAAACAGTCAGAAGAACAGAGCTGAACTGGCCAAGCAACTACCATCCACTAGTAATCCTGATCTTTCTAAGTCAACTACAAGCTTGGAAAGGAAAGGCGAGAAGGAGAAAAGCTGTAACATCCACAGGTCAGAGAGTTTTGGGAGCCAGAAACGAAATCTTCAGCGGCAACCATCAGAGGATAGAGATACCCTTCTGAAAAAAATGGAGAATATGCGGAAGGAGAAGCGAGTCTACAGTAGATTTGAGGTCTTCTGCAAAAAGGATGAACATACAAGTCCAAGTGAAGAGGAATATGACACAGATGCCAAAGACAAGAAGATGGGAAAATTCATGCCCAAAATCCTGGGGACCTTCAAAACCAAAAAATGATCATAGAAATACTATTTAATTCCATATAATCACTGACTGTCAAAGGGGAATGAGAAAGTAACTTGTTTATGATGCCTCTAAGCACCATAGGCAGTACTCTTCGTGGTTAGTGAGTGGAAATGTGTTCAGCATTAGACTCCTATGGCACAATTTGCCCATTAAAGTCATGTGGTATCAGGCAACCTTATCACAGTATGTTTCTAATAAAATTATTAAATTGCCAAGATGCTTAAAACAAAGAACTAAAGTAAGAGTCTTTTTATGTTATGCTCAGGAAATATTTTCAGCAGACAAAAAAATTCCACTTTCAGAAGGGAAGAATGAAAAATAGAAAATTCAATACTTCGGTGCGGTCCAGGAAAGAAAAATACACACAGACACGGCGCACATACGCATTAACTGGAAAAACTGTTCAAAACCCAATTATTTCTCAGGTACAGTTATCTTTTCTTTGTATCTAATAATGAATCAAATATGGGAGGCACCTTTTTGGTTTACAGGAGAAAAAATATTGTAAACAACTTTTTGCCCTTATCTATGATTATGGTCTTGTCCAGCAGTACACGCTCAGCTTTCGTATTTACCATTTTCTAAGCCTATTGGTTCTGTTTTGTTATTGGTTTGTTTCCTTATGTATAATGGAAGTATTGCTTTAGGGGGTGAGCTGAAAGAAGCAGCTGAAAGGCCATAAAAAAAGAAATTGACACGCTATTAATGGAGAAAGACCTGTTTTTAGGGCTCCTTTTTAGCTGAGTGGGGAGTTTAATTAAGTATCTAAAATGCTGTCTTGGCCAAGTAGTAACTTTCTTGACAATGTAACTCCAATTCATTAAGTGACTGTGGGGAGGAGGGGAAGTTCATTTGTTAGCACATCTTTCCATGTGAAGACAAGGAAAGAAGGGACTCATAACAATGCAAGGAATAAGGCTGCTGGAATTTACAAGCTCAGAAGTGTTTCATCTCATGTAACTTTCTTGTAGTAGTTTGGTACCAAGCTTAACCATGCAGCTTTAAAACACTCCAGATTAGCCTGTAGGTTCATGCTGTTGTGTTAGTGTCTTGCAGGACAGAACATAGAGACAGAGGCTGTCGAGAAAATGCTGTACATAATGTTTGGTTACTTAGCTGTTTGGGTTTTTTTTCCTCAGCTTGGACTGTCTCTGCTTGGCATCCAGCAGCATTGCCAAATTGGGATTTTTCCCCCGCCCCTGATCTTTGTGCCATAGTCTAAAGAGATGGCAGGGAAGAATGCTTTCACATGGAACTAGGCTTCTGAATTTCCCATTCCCATTAGCTTGGGTTTCATGATTACCCACTTGTGATGCTAGCTGCAAGCTCAGCAAACCAGTTCAGGTACGTGGCTGATAGATGGAGGCAAGAGGCTGCATTGGTTCCTGAAGGTAACTTCAGCAGGGTCTTTAAAACTTCAGCTCTATTTTTAGGATGCCAGCTCCCATGGTAGCAGTCTTTATATAATTTACCAGGCTTTATATAATTTACATATCTGTAACAATTAACGATTATTTTACTGTTTGTTGAAAACATTGGGAAGTGAATGTGCAGAAAGATAGATTGTCTGATCTGAAAAAAAATTAAGCTGATTTCCATATTAATACAGATGGTGGTAAAAATCTGCAAGAATCAAGAGGAATTATCATTTTAACATGAGGAGGTAAACCTAGAAATAAAGCTAAGCGAGAAAAAAAAAAAGGGGAGGGAAGAAGGGCCAACATTAGAAAAGAAGCTGAAATGGATTTCTTACGGTTATTCCACGTTGTATAAATGTATACCATTTCACATACAACCCATAATTTGTTACATACGTACAAATTCATAAATGAATGCTATATGTATACTTATTTTGTCTGCTCTTAGTAATGAATCAGATCCAGTTATTGGTGGGTCCCCAAATGAACTGTAATGATAAATACAGTTCTCTGCCAGCTGATGCAGATAGAGATTATTTTACTCTAGAGAGGAAGATAGGCTATATAGATTGATGTGGTTTAACCCCAGCCACCAACTAAGCACCACACAGCCGCTTGCTTACTCTCCCCCCACCCAGTGGGATGGGGGAGAGAACTGGAAAAAAAAGCAGAACTCCTGGGTTGAGGTAAAGACAGTTTAATAGGACAGAAAGGAAGAAAAATAATGATAATGACGATGATAATAATAATAAAATAAAAGAATTGGAATATAGAAAACAAGTGATGCACAATACAGTTGCTCACTACCTGCCAACCGATGCCCAGTTCCTGAGTGGCGGCTCCCCTCAGCCCCACTCCCCCTAGTTTATATACTGGGCATGACATCACATGGTATGGAATACCCCTTTGGCCAGTTTGGGTCTGCGGTCCCAGCTGTGTCCCCTCCCAACTTCTTGTGCCCCTCCAGCCTTCTTGCTGGCTGGGCATGAGAAGCTGAAAAATCCTTGACTTTATGTATAAACTTAGTATAAATTGACTTAGTCTAAACACTACTTAGCAATAACTGAAAACATCAGTGTGTTATCAACAGTCTTCTCATACTAAATCCAAAACATAACACTATACCAGCTACTAGAAAAAAAATTAACTCTATCCCAGCTGAAACCAGGACATAGAGATATATATATACTATTATATATATATGCTAGCCCTATTTTGTGTAATTCTTACGTCATTCCATACCTCCCCAGCCTTTCCCAAACCTACCTGCTCTGGCATCATTCTGTAACAGACAAGTTAGAAATTTAATATTTCTATAATCACAGATTACATTAACATTTATAATTTTGCTGTATTTGTTCAGATTTGTAGAATTTAATCTTGCTCAGCATGGTGCATTCAGTGTAAAAGTATGTTCCTGACCAGAACTAGAATGACTCTTTTAGTGATACATTGATTACCAGATGTTGTAGGTGTATACAAATATTGCAGAATAACTAATTCACTTCGTAATAGCAAAAGCCATTTTAAGAATAAAAAATTAGCTTTACAGCCCATCACCTCTCACTCTGAGACTAAGCTCACAGAGGATCTTAGATGTCACGTTGTATCGTCAAATTGCTAGGTGCTAGGCGTTTAGTGGAAGTCACAACTCTGAATTAAGCAGCAGACTCCCTTTTCTGTGCATGAGAACTGGGCTCACAAGAGCCAACGTGCTGCACAGAGCACTGCCTGTACAACATGTTCACCCTGTCATTGCCGTCCCCTGTATCTACCTGTACCTGAGATAGACAGGAAATGCCTATTTTATGAATATACCAGAATAAACCAGGACTTCCTGTGAGCTGTATTCCCAGCTCCCTAATATTATCAGACTTAAGTGACCACACTTGGTACCAGAAGTGAATGTACTATTTTTTTACTACCCTTTGGTGTTTAGGTACTAAAAGATAAAATGGATATTCTGTCAATGGCAGTGGTACTCATGTGTTGGAATCTAGTGCCTGATTCCCCTCTGTAACTGTAGTCCCAATGTTCTGGAATAACAATCATTTATCTTAGGTGAAGTAAAATTTCAGGGACAGAGACTTCTTATAAGAACTTCAAGTTAAGGAGGAGAATGAACCAAAAATCAGCATTAAACAGGAATATAGTTTTAAAGTTTACTGTAGTCCCACTGTTGCCTGATAACAACTTCATGACATTTCAGCAACAGTATCTCTTGGAACACTGCTTTCTGAAAGCCAAAAAAGTTTACCATATTATTCATTGAACAAGATACCCTTGTATTTTTCCCTTTCACGCAGAGCAAACATTGAAGGACAAAGATTTTCTGTAGTGCCATATAAAGTGTTTATTATTACAATATTTACAATATTACATGGTAGGTAAGCTATTAAATATTGTAGCACAACCCACCTATATTTAAAATGATCTTCTACTTGATTTTAATGAAAATAAGCCACCATTAATTATGTAATTTACCCCAGAAGAGTCATAGAAATTAGTGGAAAACAAAATGAAGTGCTTTAAGATTATCTGTGAAGAGTTTAGTCTTCTTGGTCTTCAGAGAACAGTTCGTTATCCGTTCTGTTAAAAAAAAAATCTGCATTTAGGCAGAGCTAAAGAATCATAGAATCACGGAATAGATTGGAAGGGACATTCCAAGACCATCTAGTCCAGCCCTCTTGCCTTGGGCACGGACATCTTCCACTAGACCAGGTTGGTCAAAGCCCCGTCCAACCTGACCTTTGAACGCTTTCCAGTGAAGGGGCATCCACAACTTCTCTGGGCAACCTGATCCAGTGTATCACCACCCTCATTGTAAAAAATTTCTTCCTCATGTCCAATCTAAACCCACCCTCTTTCAGTGTAAAACCATTGCCCCTTGTTTTGTCACTACAGGCCCTAGTAAAAAGTCTCTCTCCATCTTTCTTATAGACCCCCTTTAAGTACTGAAAGGCTGCAATACGGCCTACCCAGAGCCTTCTCTTCTCCAGGCTGAACAACCCCAACTCTCTCAGCCTTTCTTTGTAACAGAGGTGTTCCAGCCCTCGGACCATTTTCGTGTCCCTCCTCTGGACCTGCCCTAACACGTCCATGTCTTTCTTGTACTGAGGACCCCAGAGCTGGATGCAGTACTCCAGGTGGGGTCTCACCAGAGCGGAGCAGAGGAGCAGAATCCCCTCCCTTGACCTGATGGCCGCAATTCTTTCGATGCAGCCCAGGATACACTTGGCTTTCTGGGCTACAAGCGCACGTTGCCGGCTCATATCCAATTTTTCATCCATCAGTATCCCCAAGTCCTTCTCCACAGGGCTGTTCTCAATCCTTTCATTCCCCAGCCTGTATTGATACCGGGGTTTGCCCCAACCCAGGTGCAGGACCTTGCACTTGCCCTTGCTGAACTTCATGAGGTTTACACGGGCCCTGAATGTGTCTGAGTATATCTAAAGCCCCTGAATATTCTGAATATGTCTAAATACATTCAAGTATCACAATATTGCAGTTTTCTGTAATTTTTTGCAATAATTCAAATGAGGAATACGAACTGACAGCATTCATTGTTCTCACAGTATGGGAGCAAATAGTGCTGTGCCCTTGTCTGGTAAGACCGGAAGGCAAAGGGATTAGATTTTCTTTCCTGTTGGTTTGTCCAGAAGAAAGTAGTCCCTTGTTCCATACAATGAATAAAACATTTTCCTTTAGCTGGCGTAACTGTCAAATGCCTGTTATATTTTGCTCTCACTTGCTGTTGCTGGCTCAGTTAGGGGACTCATAAGATGAGCTGTACTTCACCTGGTTAGAACATTTCCATATTCACTGCTCATGTTGTTGGGAGGATTTTGATATTGGAAGACTCTGCAGTGCAGATTTATATATGGTTCCATAGGCCTGGGAGTAACTGCCCATTGATGCTTTTGGATCACCAGCAGCTCCCACATTTGCAGTAATCTGGAACATCTTTTTACTGGACTTCAGAAGCGGATGAACATCTTTGCTGTGAAACTGAGTATTTCTTGGATTCTGTGTGAGAAAGAAAAGCCAAGATAGTTAGTAACTTGTAATCAGCTTTCTAAAATACAAATAAGGAACACAGATTTTGCTTCAGCTGAGGAGCAGGACAGATCATGAATGTTTTATGAATAATAAAAAACCAGACTCTTTTGTAAGATCAAGAATAGGATGGTGAGAATGATGTGAGGGAGAAGGGTTTAAGAATGGGCATATTGAGAACGAGGAGCAAAATACAACAAACTAATCCTGCACAGGAACAAAAGTCCAAAGTCCTGTTTGGCTAATATCTTGTTTCCAACAGTAGTGAATGCTTTAAATATATGTACAAAAGACAGATCATCATCATCATCATTCCCCAGTATATCCTCCTGGCTTCTGCCAGTCAAATAGCTTGGTGACTTTCTGAGTTGGAAGCTACATATGGATACTGTGTTTATCAGCCCCTGTGGGGAAAAGTTATTAATACATTACAATACATAATACATTACAATACATTTGAATCTGCAGTTCAAGAGGAGAGCTGTTTCACTGTGGCTTATGCTTTGTGAACCTCTATAGTTAACTGAAAGGCAAGAGTGTCCACTCACTATTGTGGCACTGGCTGCTGTCACCCCAGCCATTACAGGAGTCTTTCCTGGTCAAATGGCTGAGAACAAGAGTTTCATGAGCTTGCTAGGATATTGAAAATGAACGCAGACTGAATGCAGAGCAAACTGGAATGCCAGAACTTTTCAGCTTCTGCTGAGGCTGAATGAGAAGGATGGAAAAGTCAGCATTCACGTAAGATCAGCCACAATGCTGATGACCTTCTACCACAATATCCTGTCTCTGACACTAGTCAGTATTAGCCTCTCAGGGAACAAATATAAAGCACAGGGCATGTGTAGGGTGATCTTCTCCCTATTATGCTCTTCCAGTAACAGGAAGTTGTTCACAATAACCTAAAGATTCTTCAAAATGCATTGTTCATATGTACATCTGCACATGCAGCAACCTCCACAATCTCTTACTGTGGAATAAAGGCTTCCACACTTGCTCCACACTTGTGGAATAAATGGTTCCTCTCACTCTCAAAACATTTTGAATGGGATTCCAAAGCAGAGGGGCTGAAAGATGAGTTGCAAGTGTGCACATGGACATACTTGGAAGTTACTGGCAATCATGTCTCCTTTTAGCAGTTGTTCATATGTATTTTTGCATCAGTCACAACAGTAAGAAGAGATCCAGTAGGAAAAAGTTTGACTCTTAACAGTGTCTGCAGCTTGTTTCTGGCTTGAAATGGTTCAGATCATCCAGAGCTGTGTTCAAAGAAATGCTTTGCCTTAAGGTAAATGTGATATTGCATGCTGACACGAAGCAGGTGATTCCACCCAACTCATCTTTGATAGTGGTGTCTGTCAGAAATCCCTTCATACAACTGTGCTCAGCACACATTTTGAATGGTTTGGAGCTCCAGCACATAGACACTCAATTATTCTTTTGTGGGGATGTGAGAAAGTCCCGTGACAAACAAGTCAATCTTTAGTATCAAAAAAAAAGGTAATCTGTGGTCCCTCCTTCCATATTCTTCCTCTGCCGTAAGCTTCCTCTGATCTAGCTCAGGGAAAAGAAAAAGTAGGGGCAAGGAGGTCATTTAAGAACCCAGCGAGCATAACAACTTTTACAAGGAAGCGTGGCCAAGAACAGGGAAGAGGGACAAGCAGAGAGGACAGGACTGAAGCCTTCACTGTTCAGCAACAGCAATCCATTAGATTGGTTCCAGAGGTAATACGAATTCTCCAGCGAAGTTTGGAATATCCAACATTCTCAATCTGGTTAAAAAAGAATTTGCTACCTACGCACTTTGGACAGGACAAGCCATCACTGAAGACAATGTAAAAGCAACTGATCTGTGATTCTCAAAGTCAAAGGGAGTTTTTGGTGCTGCTGACAACCTGAACAATGTGATAATCTGAAATGGTGTTCAAATCCTCACTTGTCTGAAGTGATAAAATTGAAAGTAGAATGGAGTCCAAAATTAGCCTGTCCTCTAGGAAAAGGGCAGTGGAAAAAAAGTCATGTATCTCAGCACATCTCAAAGACATTGCATTAAAAACTCAAGATGGGGAAAAAGAAGTAGAGGCAGAGAATCTGCAGATATTTCTGCTTTTCTTTTTGATTACAGTTAGCTGACATATATGATCCATTACAATTAATCTTTGTGAAAAAAATACTGCTAATGAGGCAGAGACCTAGATTTACAAAAGGGCTGTGTTACTTCATGTTCTCTGAAACACCTAATTCCAGTACTTCAATTCAACAGCCATTCACAGAACTCCTGCCTAATCCTATTGGCAGCAAAATACTCTTGCTCCTCAAGTCACAGGTGATAGGGTTTTTTGAAAGACTGGGGTTAGACGTAAAACTCCAGGAGAAAGTTAGTGTTTATAAACCCAGACTAGCTGAAGATCAGCATTACATATGCTGGACATGTAAGGTTTAAGCCACATCTGTGCCCTTGGCATTTCCTGGTGATTACTATTAGATGGTCTTCCTCTCAACATTCTGCCTCATGCACAGAACTTAACTCAGGGTCACAAACTTCATTAGTGGACAAAACACCTGAAACGTAGGTATTGCAACACTGAAGACTGCAATACGCAAGCTCCTATATGAATCTACCCCATATTAGAGGCAAGTTATGTCTAGTTATTTCCCCTACTAGCAAAAACTCTTCAGTTAGCACACTCTTCAGCTCTCTAGTAATGGGAACATACTCTATACAAGCCCAACTGCCTTATCAAACTAGGTTACTGGTACCATTTGACTGACAATACATACAAGCAATGAAATTGCAGTGTATATCTTTGTCATAAGTAATTTTAACTAGTACAAATTTATTAATTTAGTCACTCACAGAGCAGTATGTCTTGCCTCTCATTTAAGTATCTTTACAAAGTTGCAAATTAAGATATTTTGTGTCTATATCATTTTGGCCCATGAAAAGTTAAGGTGTTTTTTTTTTTAACTGCTACTCACATTATAAAGGCTGTTTTGTTTTTTTTTTTTTTAACTGCTACTCACATTATAAAGGCTGTTTTGTTTGGTTTTTTTTAACTGCTACTCACATTATAAAGGCTCTGTACGCTTGTAGGAGGTAGCTGAGCATTTGCATTTGCCCATGTGATTTGTCTCCCCAGTCTCCTATTGTTGGAGATTCTGGCCTGTTGAGAAGGTGGTGCAGAACAGTTCTTGATCACAGCACCAGAATTTGCATTACCTGCAGAAGAAAAAACATGAGAGAAAGTAGGAAAATCATGAGGACAGAGAACACACTGACTGACACAGGGATAGAACATAAAAACTGAGTCAGCCCCTGCCACCTCGCTTCATCTCACAAACAGAACAAAAATATTCAGAATAAAATTAGAATGTACTAGCAAACAAAACCAGTTCAAATGGGCATGGGAAAAGATAATAGCAGTAGAGAAGCAGAGAGAAAACAGAAAGGAACATAGAGACAAGACTGAGGCAGGAAAAAGCCAAAGAGAATGTCGTACACTCAAAACTCATTCAACAGTGTTTTGTTCTTATGTGATTTCCTTTCACACTTTCACCCTCTCATTTTGCCATGTAAATTCCCCTTATTTCTTTTTCCCCACTCAATCTCTTTTCTTCTTTCTACCCCATAATAACGCCTCATGGTGGATCACATCCCACTGTAGGAGGGTAGTACCTACTTTGAACAGCAGTATGTGTTATGGGATTGTATATCATGTTGATCTTTGATCTCTGACATAAAGTTCTTGCTAAATCTTCACTCTGGCTGGATGCTTCTGGCTGGACACTAGATGTAGTTCCAGCATGCACATCTGAAGTTTTTAGAAGAGGTGGTGTTGGTATTCTCTGGCCTTTCCTGGTAGATAAATTCACAGAACTGGAATTTGGAAGAAGTGGCCTGGATTCAGACTGACTTAGTTGAATATTTTCTCTCCGCACTTGCTCCTTTCGATGGCTATTTAATTTCTTTTCAAGGATCATCTACAGAAAGGAGAAGTCAGTTAGACTCAACACAGCTACACAGCAGAGCAGAGGAACAAAACATAGAAACAAAGAGGAAGACTTACAAATAACTTCAATTTATTTCACAGGATAGGTAACAAGTATAATTTTAAAATTAATTTAGGGTTGGAAAGAAGATAGAAATAATATTCTCAGTGGAAAGAAAGAATAGGCTGAAGCATTAAGAAAAAGTATTGGGTAAACAGGCAATTTCAATATATCTTGAGGGAGAACACGACTAAATAAAATGGGCATTAGCCTTGGAAAAGACAGGATTTGCGTGCCCAAAAGGTTAACACTATGTTCTTTCTTACCATCCCCTTCTAGGACTTTGCAAACCTGATTTTTTAATGGTCAAAGCAACATTCATTCTGGGTAGTTCATAATTATTTCTCACCTACCTCTACATACTATTATCTAGCAATAGAATTCTTGCCAAGGTTTTGGGTCTTGGTGCAGACAATCTGCTCTCAACTTCCTGTAATCACAGTCATCGCAAATTTGACACCCTATCAGTAAGATTATTCAAAACTATTCACTTGTTTCTTAACCTTGTATCTAGATTATCTGTGACCAATCTACTGACATTTAGAATATCTTTTCTATCTGTGCTCAGTATTCACTTTACTAATTCATCTGCTCATGACTCCTAACACTCTAACACAGTAGAGTTTATTAGTTTCCTTCTATTAAAGACCTTAAAAGAAATTTTAAGTAGGTTCAACTTTTTAAATTCAGTTTTATTTTTTCTTTCTTCAATTTAAATTGCTGTTAATAGAAGCAATAACACTTTTCATCTCTCTCTGGGAAGGTGGACATGCTTACCAGTCTTTCCCAGTCTTGGATTTTCTGATCTCTAAGCTTCCTTTTCAATCTTCTCTTCCCACTGTCATTCTTTCCAATGCCTCTTTTACTACATTTACATTCCAACTCCTGCTCTTTCCACCATCTTCCAGTTCCTTTGCCTCATAACATGGCATTTACATAATTTCTTTCACTGCAAAAAGGGGAACCAGCCCCCCACCCCTCCAAACTAAGCCAAAACCAATTTCTCCTTCTGAAGGCTTGATTTACTTCCACTTTTGCTGCTCCTCATATTTCATTGTTAGAGCATGCACTCTGGCTATCCTCCACCTACTGCCTCAGCAACACCAACCAGATCAGTTCAGTGTCTCTTATAATTAGTTCTGATTTGTATTTATCTTTGTTCTTCTTTCACTTCTTTAGACATTATTCAAATGTTCGTAGAATCATAGAATGGTTTGGGTTGGAAGGGACATTCCAAGACCATCTAGTCCAGCCCTCTTGCCTTGGGCACGGACATCTTCCACTAGACCAGGTTGGTCAAAGCCCCGTCCAACCTGACCTTTGAACGCTTTCCAGTGAAGGGGCATCCACAACTTCTCTGGGCAACCTGATCCAGTGTATCACCACCCTCATTGTAAAAAATTTCTTCCTCATGTCCAATCTAAACCCACCCTCTTTCAGTGTAAAACCATTGCCCCTTGTTTTGTCACTACAGGCCCTAGTAAAAAGTCTCTCTCCATCTTTCTTATAGACCCCCTTTAAGTACTGAAAGGCTGCAATACGGCCTACCCAGAGCCTTCTCTTCTCCAGGCTGAACAACCCCAACTCTCTCAGCCTTTCTTTGTAACAGAGGTGTTCCAGCCCTCGGACCATTTTCGTGTCCCTCCTCTGGACCTGCCCTAACACGTCCATGTCTTTCTTGTACTGAGGACCCCAGAGCTGGATGCAGTACTCCAGGTGGGGTCTCACCAGAGCGGAGCAGAGGAGCAGAATCCCCTCCCTTGACCTGATGGCCGCAATTCTTTCGATGCAGCCCAGGATACACTTGGCTTTCTGGGCTACAAGCGCACGTTGCCGGCTCATATCCAATTTTTCATCCATCAGTATCCCCAAGTCCTTCTCCACAGGGCTGTTCTCAATCCTTTCATTCCCCAGCCTGTATTGATACCGGGGTTTGCCCCAACCCAGGTGCAGGACCTTGCACTTGGCCTTGTTGAACCTCATGAGGTTCACATAGGTCCAGTTCTCAAGCTTGTCCAGGTCCCTCTGAATGGCATCCTGTCCCTCAGGTGTGTTAACCGCACCACTCTGCTTGGCATCATCTGCAAATTTGCTGAGGGTGCACTTGATCCCACTGTCTACGGGGAAAGTACAGCTTTTAATTTTTCTCTTGATCTTATTGCATATACCAAATGGCATCAAAAGTACTTTCTTTCCTTTTCCCTGTACAACTAAAGATTTTGCATCAGCTTTTTTTTATTTATTTGCTTGATTATAACACCATTTCCAGATTTTTCAAGTACTACTATTTCCCCACATTAATGCACTCAAAATATGTCTCCTAAAACATCACTGTCCTTTATTATTAGCACATCAGCTACACTGATCCTTCACTTAGTCTTCCTCCTCTGTTAATTAATTATTCTGAAATATGATAGTTCTCTGTATGTGGTGCGGCATGGAATTGCATTTGACAATGGTCCAGCAAAAAAACTCAGTGTGTTAAGTTATGTGATAACAGTTTGTCTGCACACCCACAACAGAGCTCAGAAAGACAATGGCAGGATGGGAAGCCCAAACGATACTCTGCCGAGCTACACCCTGACCCATTCACAGAAGCCATCAGCCCATCAAAGGCCCATCTGCACAGGCTGAGGAGCACAGGGATGCACCATGGCAGATGGGAACCCAAATCAAGGGGTTCTCAACACCCAAATCTGGGCCCCTGCCAGGGCTGTCCCAGCAAAGCTATCAGCCCCATTGTCCGGGCATGAAACTCATTACAATGAGTCATCCAGATTTCTCTGGATCACCTTCTGGACTAAGGGTGGCAGGGTATGGGGGGGAGTGGAGGTTGCTGCCAGGGGTTGGACACATTATGGGATGCAGGGGAAAGCCATTTGGGATCACACAGGACTTACTATGGGATGTTTAGGGTAGGAACCAGAAGCAGGAAAAGAGAGGGGTGTAGGTGATTTGGGGAGGAACGAGTGCGGGAAATAGGGGGTAAGAGGTATAAAAATGGTCAGTTGTGTGTAAATAGCTGGCTGGTCAATAAGCTTGTCTGGCAATGCCCTGCACCTGATCAATGCAGTTTGCTCTATCTTCTTAAATTCCTTTCTCTTTCCTGGAAGAGAGGCTGTCTATTCTGTCTGCATGTGTGTATGCAGGTGTGAATGCCACCAACTGGAGTCAGATCACAGGTCAGAGGGCCTGTGTGTCCATGGTGCCAGCAACTGAAGAGAGTGCAGGTGTGCGAGTGAGTGTCTGATCCCTAGCAAAGATCAAGTGGCCTTGGAGCAACGGGGTGAGCAGGCCTCTAAGGACCAGCTCTGGGTGTGAGAGCACCTGTGTATCTCTAGGGGTGAGAACACTAGAGGCAGGGGGACAGAGGTCAGCTAAGGGACCTGGAAAGTCCTGGCCAGCTGTTTGCCTGCGTGATCTGTACCAGCAACTGGAATGGGGCTGCAGCCTTGGGGGCTTGTATATCCAAGAGCCAGCAGCTGAGGAGACTGGGATCAGACTGAGTGTCTGAGACCAGTTGCTGCAGGGATCCACCTTGTACATATGTATATATATTCTCATGAGTGGAGTTCTACCTTGCTCAGCCAGAGAAGGGAGCAGGATGAGGCTGTTGCTGCTACCTATGTTTGTGTGAGTGCTCCGAGTGCCTGTCTGTGATCCACATGGCCAGCCCTGTGTATATGTATATACGTAGTGTGTACATGTTTTCTGTAAGCATGTGCCTACTGAGAATACATCTTCAGCCTTGCTACTGGCTGGACCTGGGGACACAGAGTGGCAGCAGCCTCGCCCCTCTAGGGCTGTTGGATCCAGCATAATACATTTTCCTCTAACACAGTCTTTCTCAGTCATCATGCTTTACAGACTTTTCTTTTCCCAGTGGGAACCTAGATTTAAAGACCTCTCAAAAATTATGACAGTATGGAACTGACTGATAGGAAGCACCAAGATGTAACTGTAAACATGTATGGAAAGCCTATGGGAATGCAAATAGAAGAAAATGTCAGAATTCATTAAGTGTGTGCAAGAAGGGCAGGTTACCTGAAGGATTAGGATTTTGGAAAATAGGATAAGAGAAAGTACCTCATATAATTTATTTCGATATTCTGCCACAGACAGCTGGATATCATCAGCTAAAGGAAGAATCACATCATAATCCAGAGAGGGCTCCCTGGCAGGACAGTGAAATCTAAGAAGATGATAACACATAATGTAATTCACTAAGACTAAGAACAGCATCACAGATTAATATAATGTTAAAAAGGATTGTTACATCATCTAGTGTGACCTCTAGTGTAAATAGCATTAGAGAAAAATCAAGAATTAGCTTTGTCTTTTTTTTTTTTTTTTTTTCTATCATGCATATAAAGAAAACTTGTGCCAAGAGCAGGTCTATAACATCTCAGAAGACATCAGGGGAAACTGCACATTGGTATTACTCTCACCTTTTCACATAAGGATGCTGCAGAGCCTCCTCTGCTGTGAGTCGTTTATCAGGGTTAAATACTAAAAGTTTCTTCAGAAGATCCAAGGCAGGCAATGGAGTAGAGGATGGTAAAATCTCCTCAAATGTTACTCGCTGCCTAGAAGTCAGAAAACAATGATATAAGCTCCCAGTGTCTAATTTACAGTGAAGGCATGAATTACAGTCCTGGGAATCACAACAAGGTGACACCTGACTGTTTTTGAGCATTCACTCACAAATAGTGTGTCATAATCCTGGAACACTCTAAAGTATAGACCTGTGAGTATGTTAAAGTCTTTTACCCCTTTGATTAGGTTTGAATGCCTCCCTCCCTGCACTAGGAACCTACGTGAAGTGCCTAACTTGCAAGTCTAGCCTTTCTCTTGTTTCAGTGGAAAGAGTGAGAGATATCAGACAGTATCAGACACAGGGGAGTAATGAGTCCTCTGGACAACAAGTTCTTCTTTTGTTCTTTTGACAATGCAGGAAGCCCAAACTCCTAACTTGGATGTTTCAGTTGAACTGTTAAAGATCCCATGAATCCAGCCCTGAGACCGCAGAAATATATTTCTGTATAATTTGCAATGAGAAGTTTAAAAATCTGGTTTTGCATTTTGAAATCCTAAAGATAATAATTAACATAAGAAACATGCGAATATCTAATACATTTGAAAAATCAGTTTTAAAACACGATTCTTACTCATATTTTAAATAATTTTGTTACTCCATGACAACATTCTTTTAGTTTAGAAAAATGATCCATCACTGAACATAGCATTTGGACTGAGTGGCTCAGAAAAAAAAACTTTTCAGTTTTGAAGACTAAGATTTCACTTGCTCTTTTACCTAGCTGGAACTATCTATCAGAACTTAGCCACTTGACTTTCACATTTTTTGAGGCGAAAAAAAAAAAAAAAAAAAAAAAGATGACAACATCCAAAGAGTAGGGCTGTCAAATAAAAGTGCATTTCAGCCAGGAATGAATGGAGAGTTCCAGCTGTTGTCTCTCACTACTCAGAGAAGGGTTATAGAAATGAGAGAGCTCTTCTCAGAGGTGCTGTGGTGGGTTGACCCCCACTGGCAGCTAAGCCCCCACCCACTGCTGCTGCTCTTTGACATGCAGCAACCCTACAACAGACGGATTCACTAAGAGACTGCATGGGCAAGCTAGACAGCTGTTTAATCCTCTCTGTATCCATGGCAGCTACACCAAAAGCCCACTGGTACCCTTTTGGGTCCCTGAAGTAGCCTCTCCTGATGTAGTGCATGCCAAGGATGCACCGAGTCTCCACGTCAGTCACAATAGAATGCTTTTGCCACTTGTTGCTTGTTACGGTCACTTCAGCCTCCACCACAGATAACTGTTGGGATCATTCTGTCGCTCCAGAAATCCAGGTGGGTTCCATCCCCTTGTATCCTGATGGCATTAGGGTCACTGTGCACTGGTGTCCAGCAAAGCCTTATACTCCTGTGGGTACAATGTGCCAGACTATTGAATCCATACAGTCCAATAAACCCAAGTTATGCCTTTCCTCTGCCTGGCTGGAGGCATGGCCCATCTATTCCTGGTCAGAGCATTCATTACCCGACTCCTGTAATTGCAAACCAGGATCAGAAGTAGGATCAGTCCTTCCACTGCGTCTGGGCAATTGCTCAACAGCAATTGGAGCAGTCATCTTTCTGAACGGACCCTTTTTGGCTGCTGTTTTTCCTTGCAATTCACATACACAAGTTTCTAGGCTTGAGATAGATGCACTGTCCCACTTCCTCATGTCCTTCCCACTGTCATGCAGGTAGAACCACAAGGTGGCATGCATGGTTCCCTTTCCTTTGAGCAGAGAAAGGCTGACTCCATGTGACACTCTTGATAGCTAAGATGCCAACCTGTAAGGGTAAGGAGGAAAACATAACTCCCTTTGAATTTGCTGGAACTTTTGGGGCAGTTTTTCTACAGCTGAGATACAGGACCATAGGGTTGGGGAGGTAGAGAGATTCTCTTCGTATTGCCAGAGCTGGCCAGCCAGTCTGTCCACAGTTGGTGCCTCAATGTCTGTACAATTATTGTCAAGGTGCTGTCATACAATGTTGGTGTGCTCTGTACAAACGTTTGACCGTGTGCACTGGATTTCACCTGGATCTATGGAGCTCTGGTTATTGCCCAGGTTGCTGTAGATCACCTCCACCACCAATTCCCTAATGCTGGATATCTCCCTCAATGGTGATCCACTTGCCTCAGTAGTTTATAAGATCTTCCTTGAGGGGATACCTTGCCTTCATGCTCGACAGAAGTTGCCTCCAGAAGCCGCAGATCGTTGCCCCTTTTCTGATCCCTTCACCAGTTCCCCAGTCCTTAGCGAGAGATCCCAGTTGCTGGGCTTTCTTATCCTCTAATTCCTGACTCAGCACTGGGCCCAGTATCCTAGCATCATAGCAACCAAGTGATAATTTGCTCACCTAGATGACAGCTGTAATCTTTCCGCATATTTTGCGGCTTGTTCAGGGATAGGGACTGGGTGGTTTCTACACTCATTCATGATTTCTGTCTCCTCCCCCTCTTGTCCTTGTGGCTGCTCTACTGCAGAACTGTTTGCCTCTTCTGATTCTTCCTCCTGCTCCCTCTTAGAAGCTTCTTCCTCTCTTACAAACCAAACTGACTTCCTCTCCCACTGTTTAGGAGCAACTGTTATCCTCAAGGGTTGGTTCTCTGACTTAGCCACAGTGTCCATTTTTATGTCCTCAGATCCAGAGACCCTTTCACCCCGCTGAGATAGGTGTAGGCCAGGCCTCAGCACAGCGTGAGAAGTTGTGTCTCTTTGACATAGACAAGGCATTCTTTCTTCAGGTGTTTTGTCACTTCAACAGGATGCCACGCTTATTCAGGTGTGAAGTCTCACACCGTTGGATGTGAAAATTGCTCTAGGTACCTGCACAAATTCTCCTACACAACTTGTGACCCATGACCTGACTACCTCAGGGCACATCCCTGTGTGGCATTCACAAATAGTTGGTTATCCTTAGGAAAAGCCAGAATCGGATTCTTGACATATACCAATATAAGCATTCTAGTTACCCAAGGATGTTCAAGAAACTGAAGAGCTGTTGTAACAAGACAGAAAAACAATCAACCCCAGGAGAGAGGAAGGGGGAGGTACCATTCTTCATTTCCTCTACAAACTTGCTCTCAGATGAGAAGAGGAGAAATTGTTAATTTTCTCCATGGGATGGTTCCCAAAGTACTGGGACAGAACCAATGCAGGGCCTAAATACCAGATTAGGCTCAAGGCTAGTGCTTTTATCATAACTCTCCCAGGCAAAACACTAAAAAGTGCTAAACAGCACAGCAAGCTGCAAAAGCTGAAAGCAGCCATTACAAGCCCTCAAATTTGATGTGCAGCAAGAGAGGCAGCATGCCATGGAGCAGGTAAAGGAACAAATAAACCAGTGCTGAGAACAAATACATCAATATTATGACCAAAACCAGCTAAACAGGTGTAACTACTATAAAATCCTGTCTAGTACACTCCAATCAAATCTATTAAGATGTCGACACTTTGGCCCCATGCTGGACACCTAAAAGGACTCTGGTGGGTTGACTGCGGCTGACAGCTAAGACCTCATCCAGTCACTCACTCTCTCCCCCTCAGTAGCATGGGGGAGAGAATCGGAAGGGCAAAAGCAAGAAAAACTCATGGGTCAAGATAAAGACAGTTCAATAAGTGGAGGGGAAAAAAAGGGAAAAATGGAAAAAAAACCCCAAGCTGTGCAAAAGCAATCACTTACCACCAGCAGACCGATACTCAGCGAGTGTCTAAGCAATAGCTACTTTGGAGAAATTCCTCCCCACCCACTTTATTGCTGAGCATGACACTATATTATATGGAATATCATTTTGGTCAGAAGGGTCAGCTGTCCCAGCTGTGTTCCCTCACAGTCTCTTGCCAACCCTTAGCCTACTCACTGTGGGGGCAGAGCGAGAAACAGAGATAGCCTTGATGGCTGCTGTGCAAGCATTCTTAAGTAACAGCTGAAACACTGCTGTGTTATTAACAGTTTTGGTCACAAATATAAAACACAGCAGCATACAAGCTGCTGTGAAGGAAACTAACTCCATTCCAACCAAACCCAGTACAGGTGCACAGCAAAAGGATGAGAAGCAACATTCTCAAGTGCATCAAGGGAAATTCCTATGGGATACTGTGACCGTCCACTTCCTGCTGACAAGGTCAAACACACATGCTGTGCTGACAGTTGAATCAGCAGGGACAAAAGGGTCTCAGTTCCTCAGCTACCTGGCATAGATTGATACAGGAATCCTGGCACCCCTGAATGAAAGGGAATAATGCTCCAGGATGCCAGCTGAAAAAGTCAGCAAAAGTCATCATGAAAAGGCATATGCTATTCATGTGAACAGCAAGGGACCTGCTAGAGCTTATGGCTTGAGCCGCCCTAAGCTAAACCTATAAAAACCTATCAGTAAACATTCAGAGAACTCATACCACACATAGCTGGGCTATGCATATTGCAGACTCCCCAGTGAGAAGGGATGCCCACTGAGTATCATGGCAGATACAAGTGGAGAATACTTAGAGACTGGTGAGTAATTTGCTGTGGCCATAAGATAGTGTAAAAGCATTAAGTTTACTAATGTTTACTAATTAGATATGTAATAAATGCAGAATTATGGGGTAGTCTGTGTACATAACTGGAGGATCTGAAAGAACCGTGACAGATATAAGGAGGGGGGAAAAAAAAAAAAAAAAAAATCACAGTGAGAGTCATTAAGCAGCTGGAATGAGGCAGTCAGGCTGAACAGATTCGGGCTTTCCATGTGTGAACCAATGTCAGCAGATACCCAAATGACTCAGGATAGGAAAATATTCTAATTTTGAGAAAGTAAACATGACAATCACTTGGAATGTAGGCCCAACCTAATTTTTTTTTGTTATTCCCTGATTTTGTCATTGGTCTTCTCATCTTCTTTTTTTTTCTTTTTTTTTTAAACTTTACATCCCTTCCCTAGAGGTAGGTTGAATCTGCAGAGAGCAGAAGTAATTTCTATCAGTGAACACTGGAAGGTGAACTTCAGGGGAACTTTTAGTCAACGTCATACAGTAGACTGTTGACTTCTGAGACACACTGAACATTCAAGGCTTACCGGAAACTCATTCGGTTAATAACTGAGGCCCTGTAATCTGATTGCATAGCCAAAATATCTGCAATAATGAAAAGATACTGTTAATGCCAAGATTAGGATTACCAGAGCTACACAGTTTATGAAGGAAAGCAAATATTTGATATTAACATAGGAAATCATGCTAATAAAACTCAATGGGAGATCCTATGGAAGGGGGATGGAATATTTACTTAGAAATTTTCTAAGCTGATTTTCTCAATTCCTATTCATTCTGTCATAGATTTCATAAACTTGCATTCTTATACCCACATAAGCAGAAGCTCTAAGATATCCGAGGCCAAATGATCTGGCCAGGATCACTTGTGTGGGACACAGGGAACAAGGAATACCAGCTATTGATTTCCTCATCACATCCGCTGGGGTGACTGGTGATGATGAACTCTTTTCTGAACATATCTGTCATACTCTCAAAGAGTCAACAGATGCTATGGAATGTTTTTTTTTTTTTGCTTCAGAATCTTGCTTCTTTGGTCCCCGTAAATCCTAGGCAAAGTTGCTGCTCATAGGTTGGTTTTCCTTGTTTGCAATAATGTTTTGAACAAGTGCCTGTTTTCACTTGTTTGGCTAAAAGAAAAAGAAATTGTGCCTGTGATATGCTGCAACCTTGCAGCCATTGTCCTGTGGTAAGGATACAGGACCTTCTGCTACTGCGTCATTTGTCCTGTGGTCTTGTCTTAGACTGCAGACCTTCTGGTTCTGACATTATCAACACATTCCTCAATTGTATTGCTGAGAATGGAACAGCATTTTTTGTTATTAGTGCTGGCTGTTCTTCTAACTCCTGTTTTGGTGTTTTCACGCACACATTTCCATTCATATTTCATTCACAGTGACCAAATCTCTAATAAAAACTATAAGTAACTTTAAGCTCGAATGGAAATCTCCAAAACTGTGATGTCCTTAAACTGAAGGTAGTTACTTTTCTAAAAACTATTTGCTAGCTCAGTTAGAACATTGAATATTGTAAAACATAGAGCATATGTTAGAACATAGAATATTGTAAAAGTTTATAAAGTGTATGGGCTGTTAGACTGGAACTCATGGAAGACAATACTAATAATCATCACCATCCCCTCTTTTGGATTTAACATATTTTTACTCCAGCTTTCACTTCTGTGTTTAGATTTCCAGACCAAAAAGTCCAATTTACCTTTACTATGCAAATCCCACAGAAGTATTAAACTTCTGTTTTAAACTGTCATCCTCTTATAAATCTCAAAAATGTTTTGAAGGCCTGGTTCTTGTTTCTCATGTAATCAAGTATGGGCTTATTTTCCTCTGACACTAACATTTCACAATTAAGTCTTTAATTTCCTTGAAAATATGTTAGAATGACTCACAAGAGATACCTTCTTCCCTGATCCAGCTGGGCTGCTTTCTTTCACTCTTTTAATCTCTTCTCTAAATACCTTTTCCCGTAGAAGAGTCCTACCTTCTGGGGATGGGGCAGGAATGACCCTCAAGATCTGCTCTATTTGATTCACTGTTGATGTTCCAGGAAAAAGAGGTTTTCCAAGTAGCAGCTCTCCCAGAATACAGCCAATGCTCCACATGTCTACACCTTTAGTGTAACTACAAATACGAATAGAACAGAGTTAGGACTAAATCAATCAAATATTTTTCTGTACCTGGTATTCACATCATCTACATTGGCTTATTTTGCTAGAAAAACAAGCTTGATGACTCCTTGAATACGAATGCTCACAGGTTTTAATTATAAAGTGAATGAGATTCGGGAATCATGAAACTGGCAAGCATAAAACAGAAAGGAGATTTATCCTACTAGAAGCCTATTCTAGGAAACCATAAAAGGAAGTATATTAAAGATAAATGCCAGGACAAGGTAACATATACTTTTCATATGACCAACAGTGAAGATACAAGTTGCTGTTTGGAAACAGCTGACTTTTCAGGGCATAATGTATCTAGAAAGTAGTTACAATTACTTAAGCAAAGTAAATGCCAAACAAAGGGTAAATGACAGTTTGCAAAACATCCACATTTCAAATTTGGGATACTAACCCAACCTATATTTATTTTCTTTTCTGATCAATAAGATTTTGTATATTTAAGTCAAAAAAAGGACTAAGCCTGACCAACAGACAGCTGATTTAACATTTGATTACAGAATATTTTCTGAAGGTCTATCAAAAAACTCTCCTTAAACTTGGAGGAGAGGACTAAGGTACTCAACCAAATTTTGTAAAGATGAAGATTTAAGGGGAGAAAGGATGACAAACAGATGAGCTGATAATGTATGTAAATGGACAATCTAAGAAGCCAGGAAGGAAATGTACATGTAATGAGAGATTTTTATGTTGCAGAACTGGAGTTTAAATGCATATTGAGAAAATGGACTTCTGACATGACATTGCATCTGGTGACATCTAAAATGAAAAGACTTAAGACTTTTAGACAATAAATCTTCCCAGTGGTGAAGAAATTATAGAAACCCATCCGTTCACTCATATTAAGCAGTTACCTCCGAGAGGAAAGTAAGATCTCAGGGGCTCGGTACCAGCGTGTTGCCACATACTCTGTTAGAGCAGGGTTGCCTTGGTCCTCATTCATCTGACATAAAGAACGGGCCAGCCCAAAATCACAAAGTTTAACAAAGCAGTCTGCATCCAGCAAGATATTTGAAGGCTGAATTGAAAAAAGGAAAATTAATAAGCTTTTTACTCTTTGAATGGGAGAAGATTATTATCAAGGTTCTTTTGCTAGTCTCCCTTTTCATATTTTTCAATTTAGTGTTTAACAGAAATTTAGTGTTTAACAGAAAACTTGAGTGAAGGATAAAGACTATGACTGAAATATACCTTCTGATCTCTGTGAATAACATTTCCCGAGTGGATGAATTTAGTTGCCTTCAGGAGTTGGTAGAGAATGTAACACTTGTGGATATCTTTCAGCAAATTCCCCTTCTTAATCACAGCATGTAAATCTGTCTCTGTAATATATTACATCAGTAATAGATTTACATCAGTAAAGGATTACCCAGTTGTGAATATAAGTTCCTCAAAGCAAGGCCAGAATAGATCATAGTCAAAACTGTCATCTTTCAAGAGCATTCTCAACAGAAGTTAACACTGTAATTATTAATAGTACTGCAATCTCTCTATATTATCAGTTTGACTTGCAGCTCATGCTACAGTTACTGTTCTATTATTGCATACTATTGTTATAATAAAGTTGCACATAGTCTATTCCACATGCAACTCTTCTGTCTCTGCAAGACTTCTAATTTATTGCTCTCTGCCATCTTCATCTCAACCAGCCACTTTTCAAATAATTATTAGTCCTTTAAAAGTTTCACTGCTATTCCCATCTAATCACAACCGATATATATTAAAAAAAACTGTACTGCTCCTACTTATATGTCTACTTACATGAATATTCATGTAAATTATCAACACACTACTATCAAAGTAGGGAACAAAGGTAACTAACTCATAAGACAGACTGTATTTAAATGGCTGATGCAATGCTAAGTCTCACCCATGGACTCAAAGACGAGGTAGATGTCCTTGTTGTTCTGAGCTCGGATAACATCAAGCAGCTTGATGATATTTGGATGTTCTCCAAATTCCTGCGGAGGGAAGAGACCCAACTGTCAAAATCAAGTGTCTTGCTTGTGAATCATAAAAAAGGACAATAACTTATCGCATTTTGTATTATTGTCTAGAACAAATGTTAACATGCTATTTCCTTCATTATGTTTCTAATGAAATAAATAATAATAAAAAGGATTTAAACTTGCTCCACAGCATGAAACCAGCCAGTTAATCTAAAAACCCAAAATCTCTGTTGTCTGAGACATTAGTTCTAAAAATCCCTCCATACCATTGTCTGAATAAAATCCAGTCAACTTTACTCACCTCATATTTCCAACTGAACGCAAAGAAATATTGTGGCAGTGAAAACAGAACAAAGTTGCCATCAACGTTCATAACTAAAAAACCCAACCAAGCAAGAAGTGTCTATCTGAGGGTAGGCTGAAACACTACAGGCTGCATTGACTGAACTGACTGTAATTGGAGATCAGACAGTCAGCATACAAAGAGATACCTAAATACAGGTATCTTAAACTGTAGGTGAATTCTATCCTCACATTTGCAGACTGATGATACTGTCAAGATCATTTATTTCATCCTCAGTCTTAACAACTTTTATTTCCTATAGCTAACATTTCTGCGCAGCTAGAGGCACTGTGAACGCTTCACAATATGCCAACATTTTCATGAACTACCCCAAGTATAAAATTATAAATAGCTGCACCATAAAACCTATGCTTGTATCTAAAATACATAAATGGGTTTTTTGTTATTTGAACCAGTAATATAGACTCTTTATCTATTTCTATCACAAATTCAGTTATAAACAGTATCATAAATCATAATATCAAGCTATCTCCAGCAGAGTCTTACAACACCATCACTTTCCTAGACTCTGAGGCCAAGAAAAGAATTGGTTATGATGTACATCATCTAGAAAAATCCACAAACCAACACACTCGCCTGCAGCAACTCATGAAAATATACTTGCAAAGCAGTAATATACACCCAGGCCATCAAATACCTTTGCATTTATTCTGAGGACAATATTCAGAATGCCCATCCAAATAATCTAAAGAAAGCTTTTACCCAAAAAGGATATTTTTCCAGAGATGCAGATCAGTCTTGACAGTGTTACTTGAGTATTGTTTAAGAACTTACTTCACACTGAAGGAAAACCCCATTGTCTCACCCTGTCTTGCCCTGGAACTGATAATGGAAAGTTATGAAAAAGTTTCAACCTATACTAAAAAAAAATCCTACCTTGAAAAAAAATCTTGTCAGAGCCAGTGCTACTTATCTTTGCTTACAGAACAATGCTCTCACTAAAGTAATTACCAAAAATAACATTCTAAAATGTGGTCCAAAATACAGCAAATGGATGTGCAGCCATACTGAACTATAAGCATAAAAACTGCAAGCAGCATAATGAGCAGCATACTATGTATTACCCAGAAGAAAATAATCAAAATGCCTAGATTCTACATCAACACTTCTCAATTAAAATAAACTTCATCCAGTCCATCAAATGCCCTTATGATAAACATACAGATTAAACTCAGCAATCATTATGCACAGGAAGGAATTTGCACAGACAAGCAAATTAAGACAAACATCCAGTCACCAATGAAAGAGTATTTCTTACGTCTTTCCCTTTTTGATCTCTCAGTCCTGAACCTCAACAAAGAGCTATAAAATACCTTAAAAAATAGGGGGGGAACTAAAATTCTTAAGTCTATTGAGCATCTAAAGTCATGAAAGTAAGGGCTTAATGGCACATTAACCTCCCTCCCCCAAAATGACTCATCCTTTCCTTCAGGAGAAATATCCTTCTTTTTCTTCTCCCAACTCCTCCTCCACCCATCTACTCCACAAGTGCTATACCTTCAGAGACGATCTAACCTACAGGTAATTAACTTCTAAGGAATTGTTCTTATACGTTTTTAGCTCTTAAGTTTGCAGCTTCTATTTCAGGCTTAAAGAATGATAAAAAAGTAAAAAAACCCCATCTCTTTCCTACTTAAACTTGACAGTCTTAGGAAATACCTCTTCCTATGAGCCCTGCCTTCCTTGTGTCCTTAGAAAATCATAGTTATAACAACATTATCACTATTCAAAAACATTGATGTTTCTACATGGTAAGTCTGTGGAGTAATGGACAGGTAATCTTAATGCCACTGCTAAGGTAATAAGGCGTAGTGTGGGGTCAATTATATCAAAACAAAAGCAGCCTTAAGTAATTCCATACAGAACATTTATCTTAGTTTTGCTTTGATTATTTCAAGTGGTCAAGTTATTTCCCACATGACAGAGGAAGAAAATTTTGGCATGTAAATTCTCTTCTACAACCCAGTCCCACCTCCCAATCATGGCATTTAAAATTTAAGAAAAATGCTTTCTGTCCACAAATATGTAAAAAGTGACAGTATCCTAGAGTACACATACTGCTAAAAATGGTGAAAGGACAGAGCATGTCTCAAAGAAAAAATAAGACCAACTCTCCATTTCATTCAGGTGTTTTTGCTCAGTGATGGAAAGACTGTTTGCCAAGATGGTGCAGAAAAGAAGTGAATAGAATTGTCAGCAATGATCAGCACATTTTGAAAAAGAATGGGAAGAAAATATGTGAACAATATCAGAGATAATTAAAAATCAGAGGAAGGGGAAAAATGGATGTTACCTGCAGGAACATAATCTCTCGAAATGTTCTCTGGAAATAAAAAAAAAAAAGTTTATTGTCACCTCAACAGAATGACTGAACAGAATATGGACTTCCAATGAGAGGGCTAAATCCATTCTAATCTCTAAAGCAGAGGAAACCCTTACATGGTAGACTGGCTAGGAAAAACCCAGTTGCTCAGTAGAGAGTCACAAGTGTGCTCTGTGTGCATAGGCACTATAGCATAACAACATAAGGGAGAATCAAATTGTGCATGCCTATAAAGACACTTTTTCCTCAGGGACATCAAACAGTATTTTGTAGATGCCATGATATAACAAAGCTTGACATTTATTGCTCCCTTTTATCCTAGTATAGCTGTAGACTGTATCACTACATGCATAATTGTCAAATAACTAACATCTTTCAGAGATATAAATCCTGAAAATATCTATGAACACCCACCACATCTTTCAGGACATGTTAGAACAACAATTTCTCACCTGAGCATCTGTTCTGTTCCTGAAAGCATCAAAAATCTTTTTAACAGCAACTATTTCTCCTGTCCTGCGATCGACTGCTTTCCATACAATGCCATAAGCCTAGGGAGAAAAAAGGACAGATGAAGTGTACTATGACATCTTAGGCACAGTTCAGACCTTCAGGGTTGTTTTGGGTTTGTGTAGAGGGGTTTTGGTAGCAGGGGAGGGGCCTGCAGGGGTGGCTCCTGTGAGAAGCTGCTAGAAGCTTCCCTGGCTCCAAGTCAGACCCGCCTCTGGCCAAGGCCGACTCGATCAGCCACAGTGGTGGCAACTCTGGGAGAACACATTTAAGAAGGGAAACCTGCAGTGGGAGAGGAGATTGGAATGTGAGAGAAAACCCTGTGCGGATACCCAAGTCAGTGAAGAAGGAGGGGGAAGAGTTGTGCTGGAGGAGGTGGTGCCCCTGCAGCCCATGAAGGCAAAGCCCCTGCAGCCCACGGAGGTGAACGGGAGTAGATGCCCACCTGCAGCCCATGGAGGACCCCATGCCAGAGCAGTCGGATGCCCCTGCAGATGGCTGTGACTCCATGGTAAAGCCTGTGCTAGAGCAGCCTGTGCCTGAAGATCGGCCCACAGAAAGGACCTATGCCAGAGAAGTTCGTGAAGGACTGTCTCCGGTGGGAGGGACCCCATACTAGAGCAGGGGAGGAGTGAGTAGTCCTCCCCCTGAGGAAGGAGAGGCAGAGACAATGTGTGGCAAACTGACTGCAACCCCCATTCCCTGTCTGGCTGCGCCGTGCGCTGCTGGAGGGGAAGAGGTAGAGAAAACTGGGAGCAGAGTTGAGGCGGGAAGGGTGGGGGGAAGGTGTTTTAAGATTTGGGTTTTACTTCTCATTATCCTTGGTTTGATTTGATTTGTAGTAAATTAAATTGATGTTGTTTCTTCCCCAAGCTGAGCCTGTCTTTTGCCCGTGACCATAAGTGGTGGGCGATCCATCCCTGTCCTTGTCTTGACCCATGAACATTTCTTTGTATTTTCTCCTCCTCATTCCGCCAGGGCTGGGGTGAGGAGGAGTGAGCAAGCGGCTTCGTGGTGCTTTGTTACTGGCTGGGCTTAAACCACGACAAGTATGGAAGTAGAACATACTAAATAGAGAGACTGAAGGAAGAGGTAATTACCAGCTACCTAGAAGAAAGAGAGGTTAGGCCAATGAGCAATACCTGGTTGAGTCATGGACTAAGAATGTCTACACTGAGTCCGACCAAAGGTCCACAAGGTCAAGCATCCTGGACCCCAAAGCAGCCAATAGCAGATGTACATGCTCATTAAGTTCAGCAAGGTGAAGTGCAAGGTCCTTCACCTGGATTGATGCAATCCCCAGTATCAACAGAGGCTGGGGGATGACAGGATTCAGAGCAGGCCTGCGGAGAAGGACTTGGGGATACTGGTGGATGAAAAGCTGGACACAAGCCAGCAATGTGTGCTTGCAGCCCAGAAATCCAAGTGTATCCTGGGCTGCATCGAAAGAATTGCGGCCATCAGGTCAAGGGAGGCGATTCTGCCCCTCTGCTCCGCTCTGGTGAGACCCCACCTGGAGTACTGCGTCCAGCTCTGGGGTCCCCAGTATAAGAAAGACATGGACTTGTTAGGGCAGGTCCAGAGGAGGGACACGAAAATGGTCCGAGGCCTGGAACGCCTCTGTTATGAAGAAAGGCTGAGAGAGTTGGGGTTGTTCAGCCTGGTGAAGAGAAGGCTCTGGGTAGACCTTACTGCGGCCTTTCAATACGTAAAGGGGGCTTACAAGAAAGATGGAGAGAGACTTTTTACCAAGGCCTGTAGTGACAGTATCATAGAATCATAGAATAATTTAGGTTGGAAAAGACCTTTAAGATTATGGTGTCCAACCGTTAACCTAACACTGCCAAGTCCACCACTAAACCATGTCCCTAAGTGCCACATCTACACGTCTTTTAAATACCTCTAGGGATGGTGACTCAACCACTTCCCTGGGCAGCCTGTTCCAATGCTTGATAACCCTTTTGGTGAAGAAATTTTTCCTAGTATCCAACCTAAGCCTCCTCTGGCACAACTTGAATCCATTTCCTCTCGTCCTATTACTTGTTACTTGGGAAAAAAGAAAAGAGACATCCCAACTGCCAACAGTGTAGCATTATAGCACTTACTCGAGACACTTCTACGCCAACTGTTTATACTTCCTGATGCACGGCAAAGGACCTGAACCCAGGATCACATGTATTCTTGGGAAGTCTGCCTTGATGTCGCTATCTGACTATTTAAGCATGAAAATCACTCAATATCACACATTATAGCTGTTTTACTTTGTATGAGTATTTAAACATTAACTGGGCATTTCTGAGTGAGAAATGACCCCATTGTGCAGATGTAAGGCATCTCCTAGAATGACCTAAAAATAAGAAAACTGGATCTGTACCACAAGGGAGACTGAGTAATCACCATTTGCAAGTATCACATAGTCATCTGAATAGGGAATATTCGGGTAGAAGTTCCCATTCCCTTAGTGAAAAAAAGAACTCTTTGAATTCCCTCACTATACAGGAACAGCTTATCTCCTTTGCTGCTGCACTTCTCTGTTCTATTTTTTGGGCAGTCCTCACATGTTTCAGGGACTCCAAGAGCCTTTTAAGTGCTCAGGTACGTGCATCAGCTGTGTACATACACAATACATACAGAACTTTCTGCATACAAGAGGCAGAAAACACAGATATTTAGGAGGCTGGAACCACTTGAATTAAGAGCTCGACTAGTAGTTTTGATAATGTCAGTGATGCCTACATGATGGACCTGAAGCCACTAAAGTCCTTTCAAGACCTGAATGTATGTAGTTATGTTTGTGAAACAGTCTCCAAATAGAACTCTCAATTTGATATTTCAGATGAAAGAATAATGTCATTCTGTTCAAAGAACCTAGCATGTTAAAAGATGTAATACATTACATTCAGTCAAAGGGAGAAAGCTGATAACTAGTAACAAGATGGCAGCAAACCTTGCAAGTCAGAGCCAAACTTAGAATTAAATATAGCCATAAGAACGATCAGTGTGAATTCAAAAGGAGAAAACCAAAACATTGTCTTAGAGGATAATGAAGAAATTGAGCCTCTCTCAAGTGGCCCCTTGTAATTGCACATGAAATACTTAACTAGTATTAACACAACTAAACAAAGGCAAAGAGCTGCCAGAATAGAAAAGCAGATAATCAGGAAGGGTTTAGAGGCTGCCTGAGGAAAAAGATCTTAGAAATTAACGTTGGCTCACATATAAAAATACATGATTTAATGGGGAAAAATTACTTGATGCAGCACAATACTTGAAGTAATGGGGTTACAGTAAATGTGAAAGAATCTGGCAGGCACAAACAGATAGACTTTGAGACTCAGATTAATTTAGCTATAAACCAGGTGTACATGCAAGGTCGGTGCTTTGTGTGGCAGCTCTCCAGTTAATTACAGGGAAAAAAACTGATGGGGAATCTAAAGGTATTTTCAGTTCCACATACTACGTTGTAACACTTACCTTCCTCTGAAATCTAGCTGCGAAGCAACTATAAGAAGTCACAGAAAGTTATCAGGCTACGATTAACGATCTTTTTTCTCTATTAGGCATAATAAATATTTCAGAGTCCAGTTTTTCTTCGGCTCTATAAGCTCTCAGACCTCCAGCACTAGACGCGGCTCAGGTCGGCGGCCCGCGGCAGGGACCGGGAGACCGCAGACAAAGGCGCCGCCGGGACGATCCGCAGGGCAGCGCCGGACCCCGCCGCCCGGCTCCCCGAGCTCCCGAGGCCTCCCCAGGGCACTCACCCCCTTGCCCAGGCGCCTCTTGATCTCATACTTCTGGGAGACGAGGGCCTCCACCTCCGGCACGCTCATGGCAGGCAAGCTGAGGCGGCGGGCGCCGCGCCCGGCGAGCGGACGAGCGCCCCGCCGCACGGCACGCTAGGCTGCGCGCGGCGCTCTTCCCGTTGCCTTCTGCTGCTATGGAAACAGCCCCGCCGCACGACGCGTGCGCCAAGCGGCTCCAGGCTGCGCAGGCGCACAGCGTGACGCTGGGCCTACCGCGGGTCGCGGCCGGAGGCGCTGCTGCGGCCTTTCCTCCTTCTCTTTCCCCGTCGGGCGCTCTGCTCCGCTCCGCTCCGCTCCGCTCCGCCCCGCTCCGCCGGGCGGCCAGAGGTGCTGCCGCGGGCTCGGCCGCGCTTGCTGGCTCGGCCGCGCTTGCTGGCTCCGTGGGCGGCTGCTGGAGGAGCGCCGTGCCGCCGGACGACTCCCCTCGGGCGGCGGCGGGCCGTGACCGCGCTGCCGCTCTCTGCTCCCAGGAGTGCGGCGGGGGAGCGGCGCAGGCCAAGGGTAAAACTTCTCCAGCGTAGCGCGTCCTCTGCCTTCATCTGATAAGCGTTTGTTTTGGTTTCGGCTGGGACAGAGTTAATTTTCTTCTTAGTAGCCGGTACAATGCTGTGGTTTGGATTTAGCACGAGAATAATGTTGATAACGCACTGGTGTTTTAGTTGTTGCAGAGTAGCGCTTATCCGAAGTCAGGGATCTTTCGGTTTCCCGTGCTCTGCCAGCAAGCAGGGGCACATGAAGCTGGGAGGGAGCGCGGCCAGGACAGCTGACCCGAACTAGCCAAAGGGATATTCCATACCATAGCATGTCATGCTCGGTATATAAACTGGGGGGAGTGGACCGGGAGGTGCGGATTGCTGCTCGGGCATCGCTCAGCAGGTGATGAGCAACTGCATTGTGCATCGCTTGTCTTATTGGTTTTTTTTCTTTTTGTTATATTCCTTTTCATTACTATTATTACTATATGTTATTATTATTGTTGTTAGTATTATATTTTATTTTACTTTAGTTATTAAATTGTTCTTAGCTCAACCCACGAGTTTTACTTTTTTTTTCAATTCCCCTCCTCATCCCACTGGGAGCAGGAGGAGTGAGTGAGTGGATGTTTGGTGCTTGGCTCCCAGCTGGGGCTGAACCACGATAACTAAAGTGTGCTAGTGTCAGCAGGGGATGTCAGACATTGCTCTCAGCACCTGGTATCATTCAAATGCACTGTAAAAAAAATTCCTACTTTTTTTTAATCTAGCAATTGAGATTGCTAATGCCAACAATGCAAACCTTTTCTTGTTAGCAGCGTGTTCTGGCAGACACTGATTCCCACAATGTCCTTGTTGACAAACTGAGTAAGTACAGACTAGTTAAGTGCATGGTTAGACAGACTGAAAACTTGCTGAACTGCTGGAACCAAAGGTTTGTCATCAGTGACGTGAAGTCCGGCTGGAGGTCAGTTGCTAGTAGTGTACCCAAGGGGTCAATAGAGGTGCCAGTACTGTTTAGTTTCTTCATTAATCAGCTCGATGGTGGGCTGGAGTGCAGCCTCAGCAAGTTTGCAGATGACACAAACAGGGAGGAGTGGTTGACAGAGCAGATGGTCGTGCTGCTATTCTGAGGGACCCTGTCAGGCTGGAGAAATGGGCCAACAGGAACCCTGTGAGCTTCATCACTGGAAAAAGGCAAGTCCTGCAGCTGGGGAGGAATAAACCCCTGCACCAGTACAGGCTGGCAGCTATCACGCTAGAAGACAGCTTGGCAGGAAAGGACCGGGAGGTCCTGGTGGACACCAGGTTGGCCATGAGCCAGCAGATGTGCTCTTGCAGCAAAGGTGGCAAACGTCATCCCGGGCTGTGCTAGGAAGAACCTTGCCAGCTGTTTGAAGGAGGTGATCCTTCCCTTTTACTCAGCACTGAGAGACCACACCTAGGGTATCTTGTATGCTTCTGGGCTCCCCAGTATAAGACAGACGTGGACATGCAGGATTGTGTCCAGCAAAGGGCCACAAAGATGATTAAGGCTTGGAGCATCTGTGATACAGGAAGAGGCTGAGAGCTGGGATTGTTTAGCCTGGAAAAGGCTTAGGGGATCTTACTAAAGTGTTTAAATATCAGGTGGAGCAGGGGGGAAGACAGAGCCGGACTGTTCTGAAATTGAAATTTGTGATGGAATTGAAATTCCATTTAAATGTAAGAAATAACTTGTTTTACTGTTTTAAGTGTGGTCAAACACTGGAACAGGCTGCACAGAGAGGCTGTGGAGCCTCCATCCTTGGAGATACTCAAAAGCCACTGAAAGTGGCCCTGCTCTGCTTGACCCTTCTTTGAGGTCTCTTCCAATCTCAGCTAAGGTCTGCTTCTCTATGAAAGATCCCTGTGTGAGTATTAAAACTTAAAGTAAGGGCGACCTCTGGTGTCATTGTTGATGAGGTAACCAAAATCCAGAAGTGTTCAACTTGGAAAGTGAAGGTAGCAGCAGCCTATTAGAAACAGAACTCTCTACGTCTTGCTTCTCAAGTGAAACACTAAAGCAAGAAAAGAATGAGAAGAAAGTAAAAGTTGCTAAGAATATATTCAGTGAATGTATTTTATTGATAGTTATGACCAACGGTCAAATACCTCAACTGCTTATATTGTTTAAAGGATTTGGTTGCTTGCATATTTATTTTCTGTCCTTTGGAGACTAGCAGAAGGTAGAATAAAGTCCTTGCCACGTAGAAGATTTGGGAAAATGAATGTTGCTGAAGGGAAGAGCTGGCCGACATTGGTTCATACTATGGTATCAGTAGATGTAGTTTGTAGTGAAAAGTAATATAGAGATTGCCTCACTATGTCTAAGAATATAATTTGCCCATGGTAAATGTCGTGGTTTCAACCCAGCCGGTAACAAAGAACCACGCGGCCACTCGCTCACTCCTCCCGCCCCCCTCCGGTGGGATAGGGGGAAGACGGAGGAGAGGGAAAAAAAAACCCAAACCTGGAACCTCAAGGGTTAAGATAAAGGCAGTTTACTGGAATGACACAAAGAAATTGCAACAACAACAACGGTACTAATGAAAAAGTATACAAAAAGAGTGATGCACAGTGCAACTGCTCACCACCCGGGACCCGACGCTCTGCCACTTCCCCCACCGAAAAGAAGAGCCCACCCCCCGGCCCGCTCCCCATTTATATACTGAGCATGATGTCACATGGTATGGAATAGCTCCTTGGCCAGTTCAGGTCAGCTGCCCCGGCTATGCCCCCCACCTCCCAGGTTCCTGTAAAAAAAAAAATTAACTCTATCCCAGCTGCACCCAGGACATTATCCACCCCTTATTCTATACCATCTACATCATGCCCAGATCTTACATTTTCCAATCGACCACTACCACTTCCTTGTCTTATATATATAAGTATATGGACTTGCGTCCGTCCCCATCGCCCCTCCGCACACACACACACACGCAAATGGTATTCCTTTAGCGTATGGGCTATCCCTCTAATGTGTCCATTGATTTTATTTAGTCCATGACTTTGGGGCTCCATCTGTTGTAACAGTTCTTCAGGATAAGAGAGATGGTGTGAGATGTTGGGTTGTTGTATGCTGCCTCTGGAACTTGTGGCTAGTACATTTGGTGCAACTCACGCCCTTAGTCTGCAGGTCGAGGATGTTGATCTTGAGGAAATTGCTGGGTGTCAGTTCAAGTTCTGTCGCTGTTGTACTTGGCTTAGTTTCAAAGTCCATCCCGCAGTCATTTGGGTAATTCTTACAGTAATACCCTTGATATGGCATATAGACACTATAGATACAATGACATGCATTGGCAGGGTATTTAGCAGTTAGGTATCATACAGCCCAATTCACTGGCTATTCTCTCCCAAAATCAAATCTCCCTGAGGTACACATCGAACTTCCCCATCCTTCTGCATCACCCACCAGGTGTACCCAGGTCCCTGAGCAAAAACAACCCCTTGAATGGGTTTGCCTCTGTTTGAGGGAGGACTAACCCAGGCTGTCTTTCCTGACATACTCCTCATGCGCACTACAGGGACTTTATCGCCTTCTACAGTATGTGGAAGTCTTGGTTGGGCGGGGCCAGCCCGATTGGCGGATCCTCTAGTATTAACTAACCAGGTGGCTTTTGTTAAATGTGTATCCCAATGTTTGAAAGTCCCACCCCCCATCGCTCTCAATGTAGTTTTCAGCAGTCTGTTGTATCGTTCGATTTTTCCGGAGGCCGGTGCGTGATAAGGGATGTGATATACCCACTCAATGCCGTGTTCTTTGGCCCAGGTGTCTACGAGGTTGTTTCGGAAGTGAGTCCCGTTGTCCGACTCGATTCTTTCTGGGGTGCCGTGTTGCCATAAAATTTTCTCTTCAAGGCCCAGGATAGTGTTCTGGGCAGTGGCATGGGACACAGGGTATGTTTCCAGCCATCCAGTGGTTGCTTCCACCATTGTAAGCACATGGCACTTGCCTTGGCGTGTTCGTGGGAGTGTGATATAGTCAATCTGCCAGGCCTCTGTCCTGGGTTCAGCTGGGATAGAGTTAATTTTTTTACAGGAACCTGGGAGGTGGGGGGCATAGCCGGGGCAGCTGACCTGAACTGGCCAAGGAGCTATTCCATACCATGTGACATCATGCTCAGTATATAAATGGGGAGCGGGCCAGGGGGCGGGCGCTTCTTTTCGGTGGGGGAAGTGGCAGAGCGTCGGGTCCCGGGTGGTGAGCAGTTGCACTGTGCATCACTCTTTTTGTATACCTTTTCATTAGTACCGTTGTTGTTGTTGCAATTTCTTTGTGTTGTTCCAGTAAACTGCCTTTATCTCAACCCTCGAGGTTCCAGTTTTGTCTTTTTTTTTTCTCTCCTCCGTCTTCCCCCCATCCCACCGGAGGGGGGCGGGAGGAGTGAGCGAGCGGCCGCGTGGTTCTTTGTTACCGGCTGGGCTGAAACCACGACAGCCTCCCACTGTTTATATTTCAGCCATCGCCCCCCATGCGACAGGGGTTTTTGCCGCTTGGCTTGCTTAATTGCGGCACATGTTTCACATTCGTGGATGACCTGTGCGATAGTGTCTATGGTCAAGTCCACCCCTTGATCTCGAGCCCATCTATATGTTGCATCTCTCCCCTGATGGCCTGAGGTATCGTGGGCCCACCGAGCCATAAATAGCTCACCCCTACGTTGCCAGTCCAGGTCTACCTGAGACACTTCAATCTTGGCGGCCTGATCTGCCTGCTGATTGTTTTGATGTTCTTCAGTGGCCCGACTCTTGGGTACATGAGCATCTACGTGACGTACTTTTACCACTAGCTTCTCTATCCGAACAGCGATGTCTTGCCACAGTGCGGCAGCCCAAATGGGTTTACCTCTGCGTTGCCAGTTGCCCTTCTTCCATTGCTGTAGCCACCCCCATAGGGCATTTGCCACCATCCATGAGTCAGTATAGAGATAGAGCACTGGCCACTTTTCTCTTTCAGCAATATCTAATGCTAGCTGGATGGCTTTCACCTCTGCAAACTGACTCGATTCACCTTCTCCTTCAGCAGTTTCTGCAACTAGTCGTGTAGGACTCCATACAGCAGCCTTCCACCTCCGATGTTTTCCCACGATGCGACAGGACCCATCAGTGAACAGGGCATATTGCCTCTCATTTTCTGGCAGTTTATTATACAGCGGGGCCTCTTCAGCCCGTGTCACCTCCTCCTCTGGCAACATTCCAAAGTCTTTGTCTTCTGGCCAGTCCGTGATCACTTCTAAAATTCCTGGGCGACTGGGGTTTCCTATGCGAGCCCGTTGTGTGATCAGTGCAATCCACTTACTCCACGTGGCATCAGTCGCGTGATGTGTAGAGGAAACTTTCCCTTTGAACATCCAGCCCAGCACTGGCAGTCGGGGTGCTAAGAAGAGCTGTGTTTCAGTACCAACCACTTCTGAAGCGGCTCGAACTCCTTCATATGCTGCCAATATCTCTTTTTCAGTTGGAGTATAGCGAGCCTCGGATCCTCGATACCCCCGACTCCAAAACCCCAGGGGTCGGCCTCGGGTCTCTCCAGGTGCTTTCTGCCAAAGGCTCCAGGTAGGGCCATTCTCCCCAGCTGCAGTGTAGAGCACATTTTTAACATCTGGTCCTGTCCGGACTGGCCCAAGAGCTACTGCATGAACAATCTCCCGCTTAATTTGTTCAAAGGCTTGTCGTTGCTCAGGCCCCCCATTTAAAATCGTTCTTCTTCCGGGTAACTTGGTAGAGAGGACTTACAATTTGACTGTAATTTGGAATATGCATTCTCCAAAAGCCCACAACACCTAAGAAAGCCTGTGTTTCCTTTTTATTAGTCGGTGAGGACATAGCTGCTATTTTGTTGATCACGTCCGCAGGGATCTGACGACGCCCGTCTTGCCATTTTACTCCTAAGAACTGGATCTCCTGCGCAGGTCCCTTGACCTTACTTTCTTTTATGGCAAAGCCAGCCTTCAAAAGGATTTGGATTATTTTCTTCCCTTTCTCAAAAACTTCTTCTGCCGTGCTGCCCCATATGATGATGTCATCAATATATTGCAGGTGCTCTGGAGCTTCACCTTTTTCTAGTGCAGTCTGGATCAGTCCATGGCAAATAGTGGGGCTGTGTTTCCACCCCTGGGGCAGTCGATTCCAGGTGTACTGGACACCCCTCCAAGTGAAAGCAAACTGTGGCCTGCACTCCGCTGCCAAAGGAATGGAGAAAAATGCATTAGCAATGTCAATTGTGGCATACCACTTAGCTGTCTTTGATTCCAGTTCATATTGAAGCTCTAACATATCTGGCACAGCAGCGCTCAGCGGTGGCGTGACTTCATTCAGCCCACGATAATCTACTGTTAGTCTCCAATCCCCATTAGATTTCCGCACGGGCCATATGGGACTATTAAAGGGTGAGTGAGTCTTGCTGATCACTCCTTGGCTCTCCAGTTGGCAAATCAGCTTATGGATGGGGATCAGGGAGTCTCGGTTGGTGCGATACTGCCGCCGGTGCACCGTCGTGGTAGCAATTGGCACCTGTTGTTCTTCAACCTTCAGCAACCCCACAACCGAAGGGTCTTGGAAGAGACCAGGCAGGGTAGACAGCTGTTCAATCTCCTCCGTCTCCAATGCAGCTATACCAAAGGCCCAACGGTACCCTTTTGGGTCCTTGAAATACCCCCTTCTGAGATAATCTATACCAAGGATGCACGGGGCCTCTGGGCCAGTTGCAATGGGGTGTTTATGCCACTCATTCCCGGTTAGACTCATTTCGGCTTCCAATACGGTTAGCTCTTGGGATCCCCCTGTCACACCAGAGATACAGATGGGTTCTGCCCCTTTATAACTTGATGGCATTAGGGTACATTGTGCACCAGTGTCTACTAGAGCCTTATATTCCTGTGGGTCTGACGTGCCAGGCCATCGAATCCACACTGTCCAGTAGACTCGGTTGTCCCTCTCCTCCACCTGGCTGGAGGCAGGGCCCCTCTAATCCTGGTTAGAATATCTGTTACCCACTTTTTGCACATGTGAATCAGAAGTCCCTTCAAGAGGATCAGAAATGAGATCGGCCCATCTACTGCGCCCGGGGGACTGCTCACGGGAAACTGGAGCAGCAGTTTTCCAAGAAGAATCTTCTTTTCTGGTTGCTTTTTCTCGCAACTCCCGTACCCGTGAATCCAAGACTGAGGTAGGTTTTCCATCCCACTTCCTCATGTCCTCTCCATGGTCACGCAGGTAAAACCACAGATTAGCCCGTCGTGTGTACTTTCTCTCTCCTCTCTCTCGGGCAGAGGAACGCTTACTCCCAATAACTGCAATGCGGGCCTGTACAGGTGAGGAGGAGGACATATCCACTTTGAATTGCTGGAACTCTCGGGACAATTCCTCTACAGCTGAGACACAGGCCCGTAGGGAGGAAGAGAGACTTCCTTCGTATTGCCGGAGTTGGACAGCCAATTCATCCACCGTTTGTCCATAGCCTTCTTTCCAGGACATTACTGCCAATGAGTTGGCATAGGTTGGTGGTGCACTTCGTAGAAACTTCCGCCACATCGGTTGTGTGCATTGGACTTCATCTGGATCTGTGGGTGACTGCGCATTTTCTGGATCATTATAAATCACCTCCAGCACGGCTAATTCCCTCAGGTACTGGATACCTCTCTCCATGGTGGTCCACTTGCCTTGGTGACATGTAACTTCATCCCTGAAGGGGTATCTTTCCTTTACACCTAACAGAAGTCGCCTCCAGAGGCTGAGGACTTGTGTTTTTCTCCCAATCGCCTTGTCGATACCCCCTTCTCTAGACAGAGATCCCAACTGCTTGGCTTCCTTACCCTCTAATTCCACACTACTAGCCCCATTATCCCAGCATCGGAGCAGCCAGGTAACAATGTGCTCACCTGGGTGGCGGCTAAAATCTTTTCGCATGTCACGCAACTCACTCAGGGATAGAGATCGGGTAATTATTTCAGGTTCTGCCTCTTCCTCCTGTTCTCGTGATGACCCTGGTCCATCTTCATCTCTCACTGAGCGAACTGATTTCTTTGTGTGTTTCTTTTTCTGTACAGGGGCGACTGATACTGGCACAGGTTGGTTCTCTGGTTTAGTGGCAGTATCTGTCACCGGGGTAGGGTTAGCCACGGTACCTGTTGTCGTGGTAGGGGCAGCCACGGTGCTTGTCGTCGGGGTAGGGGCAGCCACGGTGCATGTTGTCAGGGTTTGGGTAGCCACGGTGCATGTTGTCAGGGTTTGGGTAGCCACGGTGCATGTTGTCTTGTTTTCCATCTTTTCCCCCTTTTCCCCCTGGGGGTGCTGCATAATATCAAGCAGGGTTTGGTAGATACCGGCCAGGGCCCAGCACAGTGTAGTGAGTTGTGTGTCTCTGGGATAGCCACAGCATTTTCCTTTCAAAAATTCTATCACTTTATGAGGGTTCTGCAGTTGTTTGGGAGTGAACTTCCAAGTCACTGGAGGTGAGAAGTTCTCTAGATAACCTGCCCACATCCTCCCACATGCCGTGCCACCCATAAATATCCAGCTTTGGGACAGATCTCTGGGTGGTACTCTTAAAGAGCCTTTTTGTAGCCCTAGACAAGACCTGAAACATAGTCAGGAGGCATAGCACTAACAGCACACAGGCTTGCGCATCCCAAGGATATTCAAAATTCTCGAAAACTGTTGTAATTAGTTGGAAAGAGAAAAGGGAGGGGAACGGATGGGGGGAAGTATCCCCCCCTAACTTCCCCATGGGTTGGGTGTAATTACCAATAAAATCCGACGGAAGGTGCCCAAAGTATGGAAATGATATCACTGCCTCATACAGATACCAGCTTAACCTCATGACCAGTGATGTAATCATTTCACAAGTCGACATTGCCCAGTACAGCAAAATGATAATCCCAATCACTCTCCCAGAGATGAGATACGCAACTACAGGCAATACATAAAGCATATAAGAACTTACAAAACGCCACCATGTAAACAACTGAATCAACATTGTGACTAACATCTATTTATCTAGTATAAGAAATGCGTATGACAAATTTGTTTCAACACGCTCTGGCCAGATCTGTCGTTATCTCAACCCTTCGTGCCCCACGTTGGGCGCCAAAAAGGACTGTCGTGGTTTCAACCCAGCCGGTAACAAAGGACCACGCGGCCGCTCGCTCACTCCTCCCGCCCCCCTCCGGTGGGATAGGGGGAAGACGGAGGAGAGGGAAAAAAAAACAAACCTGGAACCTCGAGGGTTGAGATAAAGGCAGTTTACTGGAACGACACAAAGAAATTGCAACAACAACAACGGTACTAATGAAAAAGTATACAAAAAGAGTGATGCACAGTGCAACTGCTCACCACCCGGGACCCGACGCTCTGCCACTTCCCCCACCGAAAAGAAGAGCCCACCCCCTGGCCCGCTCCCCATTTATATACTGAGCATGATGTCACATGGTATGGAATAGCTCCTTGGCCAGTTCAGGTCAGCTGCCCCGGCTATGCCCCCCACCTCCCAGGTTCCTGTAAAAAAAAAAATTAACTCTATCCCAGCTGAACCCAGGACAGTAAATTACTAATTAATGAAACATCAAAGTCTGATCTCAAAGAGAAAATGTCATTGTTTATTTTGGGATGTGAAAGGATTGCAGTTTCAAATGTCTTAATACAGATGTCATGAAAGCTAAAGCTGAGGTTACTTTTAAGATCTGTGGTCTGGATTGCATGCTGAGCATGAGCTATGTAAATCAATCCTTTCATCCACCTGCAGAACACTTACTTCTGTATACTCTGTTAACTAACTAATAGTGGCAACAGCTGACAGTCCAGCTACGTCTACTGATATATTGGCATGAGCAAGGAGTGGAGAAGTGGTTTTTTAGGTTAATGGGCACATCTGAACGGGCTGTGAGAGCTGTAGGTTTCGCAATTTGTGTTGTGTGCCTCATGCTGGTGTAACCAGTGGTGCATGTGTGCCATGTCCTGAGTGTATTTGTTCTCCCGAAGAAGCTGCTGCTGCTGCTCTCTCAGTTGAACTTTGGTTTCTTTAAGGATTTTTGAGTATTGGATGAGTCTGAGCAATTCCTGGTGCAGATGCCAATTCTCTGCTTTCACTTGTTTGATATGCTGAATTAGAGATTGTATTGCTGCTTCTTCTGCTCTCTTGGTGAGAACTTGGATCTTCTGATGAAAGTCCATCTCACAGTCAGCCTTGGCGTGCAGAAATCTGCTCTTGATTTTCTGCATTTCATCTGAATGCTGTATCTTTGTGACCAACAATTCCTTCTCCAGCTCTTTAATCTTTTTCATCTGTTCCAGCTGAACAGATGGATCTTTGAAAGGCTGCAGGTCTTCAACCTCCTTTTTCATAAGAGAGTACTTTGTCTCCATATTCATCAGAGCGCTCCTTACCTCCTTCTCTTTTTCTGTATACTGTGAGATTACCTTTTCTTTCTGCATCCGAACTTGAGACAGATCAGTGTGATTCTGGTCATTTAGTGTTATTATCAGATTCTGGCACTTCTGGCTGTGTTTTGTTATGTAAGAGAGGTAAGCATTGCTCTCTTCCTGATTCCGTTGGGCTTCCTTTTCTAGAAATTTGTTCTCCTGCAGGAAATGCTCCAGTCTTCCCATGTATGTGTTCATATGTTCAGTGAGAATATTGTATTCCTTCTGCAAGTACAGTTTCCTCTCTTTGACAAGTGTTTCCATGTCACTTATTCCTTTGGATATATCTCCATTCTTGGTTCTTGCTTCTTGCTTGTTTTTCCCAGCACGCGTGGTATCTTGTTTCATCTGCTTTGTCTTGGATGCCATATTCCACACTGGGAGTATCAAACTCTGGCAAGCTGTAACAGAATGAAAAATTACAAATTCTAAGTGAGCATTTATGCCACGTGTTTGACTGTTGCTTTTTTCCCCAGTCATACCCTCTTATGTTATTATGTTTTCAACTGATCATTTTGGCAGCTAACATGTTTCACCTAAAATTTTTCATGTCTGGTCTATGTCTTGAGTTGAAGCACACATGCACATGTGCATGTGCATTTTTACATTCCTAGTTAATGGAGGAGTAGTTCTGCTAATCTAAAAATACGCATCTTTTTAAGACTTCTTTTTTGTCATATAAAGTTGTGTTATTTCTGTAGTTTGGAGTACAAAGTCAAATTCCACTGGTGAATTATTATGGCTGTATATTGTGTACTGTCTTTCTGTAGGCAGTAGATCTTGTCCATAAAACTTCAGCAGCAGGTAAGTACTGAAGTACTAACAGAGACATGCCTGAAACTTAGAAATTCATAAAGCAAATTCTAAAATACAACTGCTAAGTCATCATGCTGGACTGGAAGCTACCTGTAGAAAATGTTATGGACAGTAGTACACATTAAGCCCTGTCCCTCCATCAATGTTAGATTCCTGTATTTGTATTTGAAGAGATAGCTGCATCCTTTTCCTGGATTTAGGAAGTTAAGTCAGTATTGTCTTACAAAATGAGAGCAGAAAAGGAAATGTTGCCGCCAATTTTAACCTAGGGCTTCAACGATCAATCAAGGCATCTACTCACTTTGGAGAGTGACCACATTCTTATCCTTCTGCTGCCTGAGGTAACATAAACCGGTATCTTGGACATAGTCTTGACTATAATGTCATTTGAGATATGACACAGATAACTAAGTATTTATGAATACAGAGAGAGTCAAAGAATGACCATAAAGGGGATAATGGCTAAAGAAACATCCTCCCAGATCCAGTTATGGAATGTGTGCCATGGACACAGTCTTGAGCAACCTGCTCTGGTTAACCCTGCTTGAGCAAGGGGCTGGACTAGACAATCTCCTGGGGTCCCTTCCAGCCTCAACTATTTGGTGGTTCTCTGAATCTGTCCTATCAGGTCATGCTGAGGTACTTAATGCTTTCTTTGCCTCAGTCTTTGATAGTAAGACCAGTTGTTCTCTGGATATCTAGCCCCCTGAGCTGCTGGAAGGCAGGGACGGGGAGCAGAAAGAATCTCCCATAATCCAGGAGGAAGTGGTTAGCGACCTGCTACACCACTTAGACACATACATGTCTATGGAGCCGGATGGGATCCATCCAGGGGTACTGAGGGAGCTGGTGGAAGTGCTCACCAAGCCACTTTCCATCATTTATCAGCAGTCCTGGCTACCCGGGGAGGTCCTGGTTGGCTGGAAGTTAGCATATGTGACACCCAAGACAGGCCAGAAGGACGATCTGGAGGACTATGGGTCTGTCAGTCTGACCTCAGTGCCGGGGAAGGTTATGGAGCAGATCATCTTGAGTGCCATGATGCGGCACGTACAGGACAATGAGGTGATCAGGCCCAGTCAGCAGGGGTTTAGGAAAGGCAGGTCCTGCTTGACTAACCTGATCTCCTTCTATGACAAGGTGACTTGCTTAGTGGGTGAGGGAAAGGCTGTGGATGTTGTCTACCTAGACTTCAGTAAAGCCTTTGACACCATTTCCTGCAGCATTCTCCTGGAGGAACTGGCTGCCTATGGCTTGCACAGGTGTACTCTTTGCTGGGTAAGTGGTGAATGGAGTTAAATCCAGTTGGTGGCCGGTTACAAGTGGTGTTCCTCAGGGCTCAGTTTTGGGGCCAGTTCTTTTTAGTATCTTTATCAATGATCTGGATGAGGGGATTGAGTGCACCCTCAGTAAGTTTGCAGATGACACCAAGTTGGGAGGGAGGGTTGATCTGCTCGAGGCTTGGAAGGCTCTACAGAGGGATCTGGACAGGTCGTATCGATGGGCTGAGGCCAACTGTATGAGGTTCAACAAGGACAAGTGCCAGGTCCTGCACTTCAGTCACAACAACCCCATGGAACGTTACAGGTTTGGGGAAGAGTGGCTGGAAAGCTGCTTCGTGGAAAAGGGCCTGGGGGTGTTGGTTGACAGCTGGCTGAATACGAGCCGGCAGTGTGCCGAGGTGGCCAAGGCGGCCAACGGCATCCTGGCCTATATCAGAAATAGTGTGGCCAGCAGGAGCAGGGAAGTGATTGTTCCCCTGTACTCGGCACTGGTGAGGCTGCACCTCGAACACTGTGTTCAGTTTTGGGCCCCTCACTACAAGAAAGACATTGAGGTGCTGGAGCATGTCCAGAGAAGGGCAATGAAGCTGGGGAAGGGTCTAGAGCACAAGTCTTATGAGGAGCAGCCGAGGGAACTGGGGTTGTTCAGCCTGGAGAAAAGGAGGCTCAGGGAAGACCTTATCACTCTCTACAACTACCTGAAAGGAGGTTGTAGCGAGGTGGGGGTTGGTCTCTTCTCCCAGGTAACAAGTGATAGGATGAGAGGAAATGGATTCAAGTTGCGCCAGTGGAGGTTTAGACTGGAAATTAGGAAAATTTCTTCACCAAAAGGGTTGTCAAGCATTGGAACAGGCTGCCCAGAGGAGTGGTTGAGTCACCATCCCTGGAGATATTTAAAAGTGGTGTAGATGTGGCACTTAAGGACATGGTTTAGTGGTGGACTTGGCAGTGCTAGGTTAATGGTTGGACTCGATCTTAAGGGTCATTTCCAACCTAAACGATTCTATGATTCTATGAAAAGGGCGTGGCTCTGTCCTCTTTGCACCCTCCCTTCAGTTATCAATATACATTAATAAGATCCCCCCTTGCCTTCTCTTCTCCAGGCTAAATAGTCCCAGCTCTCTCAACCTTTCCTTAGATGAGAGATGTTCCAGTCCCTTAACCATGTTCCTGGTACTCTCTTCAGTAGCTACATGTCTTTCATACTGGGGAGCCCAGAACTTGACACACTACAGGTGTGCCCTCACCAGTGCTGAGCAAGTGCTAGTGTTAGTGCACACAGGCAGTTACCTTTTTCCAGGTATCCTGTCTTCCCCCCCTCCCCAGCAGTATGCATCCCCTTAGGAGTCCTCTGTACTGATAAACAGCTGTAGACTGGGAGAGGAAGGAGGGAAGTGAACTCAGTTGCAAAGGCACCCCCCACCCCCACAGTGCCATATATAAATCTCTACTTATTTTACATCTGAAAACTGAACATCTATGGAAGGGATACCCCTACTGGATCCTGGGAAACTTCAGTGGCCCCAGAGAGCAAGAATAAAGATACTGAAATATCTTGGAGATATTCAAAAGCTGTCTGGACATGATCCTGGACAACCTGCTCCAGGTGGCCCTGCCTGAGCAGGGTGTTTGGACCAGATGACGTCCAGCAGTCCCTCCCAACCTCAACCATCTGTGACTCTGGGATTCTGTGAAAGGGTGATAATGGTGCCCTGGATCCTTGTCTCATGTACGTGCATCATAGCAGTCAAAAGGTAGAAGCTAATTTGTAGTGTGCCAGAGCTATCTGTTCTGCAGGAAATTATGAGGGTAACTTGTAATGGAGTGCAAAAGACTCAGTGAGATAACTTTGACCAATCAGAGAGGTTGGGGCTGCAGGTGGCAGGAAGAGCCAGCTCTGGACTAGGTACCATATACATGAGGATAGAACCTCTGTGCTTATTCTTAGATGTACACCCAGGTTTCCGTGGTAAGAGAACAACATCCCAGATGAGAAAACATACGTGTAGTGCAAATAATGGTAAAACTTACCAAGTTGCTAGTAAAATTGGCCACAGTAAGATGCAAGTTTAGAGCACAGGATTGTTTTTCGGAAGGGTCAAACATTACTGAATAACAAATGATGAAGCGCAGCAACAAGATAGAAGCTGTACATGTCTGAAATCCATGCTTTTTCCTTTAGGTTCAGAATATTGCTTTTGTTGGTCTTGTTGTCTGTGTGGCACAGGTTCACGCTGGTAAATACAGCTAGATGCTTCCTGAATTTGAGAAATAAGTTAATACATGTTTTGAAACATTTGTGAGATAACCAAGTGAAGGTGACGGAATAATGGTCGATGCCTATATAGTGCTTTTAAAAATCCATCTTCAGTATATATTGTTATTAAAAGATAATACATCATAGGAAAGGGATGTCTAGTAATTAGACATAATTTTTGTGATTTGAATGAGGCAAGGAATTGTTGAAATAACAGTAAGTGGTAATATAATTATTTGAATATATATTCAGACAGTGTAAGCACTATGCCTACAATCCTGCATTAAGAATTTGCTAACTTTTTTTTAAGCATTCATTTCAGGAGGGGATTAATTTTTTTTAACATGTAACATTATGTTTTAAAAGTGCTGAGATACCTGCAATATAAGAGGCACAGTTCAGTCTACAACAGATACTAAAGGAAGGAAAATGCATCAGTATTAATGATTCTTGCAGACATAATCAGAAAATAAAGGAGTAGTACTTTGTGTGCTGAATTTCTAAACTACTTACTCAAAAGAGGAACAATGCAATCAAGGATTTAGAACTGGAGAGAAGTCTGCTCAGTCTAATGGTTTTAATCAACATTTGCAACTAGAAGTTGCACCCTAATACATCCTAATAAAAGTTGTATCCTAATACAGCTGGTGGCCCTTTTTTAAAGAAAATATGCAAAATTCAAGTAGGTAGGTGAACAAGATAGAATAAGTATACTGAAATCGCCTGTCATAGTAATAGCAGAACAGGTTTCAAGCTGGGAATGTGGCAGCTGCATCAGAAATAGAGTGGGTATAGGGAGACATAAGAATCTGTACAGAAATCTGTGCACTTCTGTTTTGGAAAACAGACTTGAAGAGGTAGAAGGGTGTCACAATGGACAAGTAGTAGAACTGACTTAATACTAATTGTGTAGTTATGGGGGAAAGGCAATTGTAGAGCTGTATGAATGTTAGAGAAATTACTAAATCAGCATGGAAAAAATAGGCCTTGCTAAAGATGGTGTTATACAAAGTGTGGTTTTTTTTAAAAAAACACTGACCTTTCCTGCTCCTGTGGTCTTCACAGATTTTCCAAATAACTGCTTCTGGCTTGCTGTGCCTGGTTTTCCTGGACAGCATTTGTTGATAGCCGAACTGTGATCTCTGAAGAATGGTGGTGTTTGTAAGCTGTGCGTGTCCATGGTGATGAAACACGTGAAGTCACAAGGGAAGCTCTGCAGTGAGATTCTCAGAGCCATTTCAGTTCCCAGCTTGGTTGTGAGGCCTGACTGTGATGTGCTTTGTTACCTATTGGCGTCAGTTAAGCCAAACTGCCTTTGTGTTTCTGCTTATAGGAATATGATTTATAGTGGTTGCTATATTAATAGGGAAACAGCCTAAGCTAGCTATTAGGATGTACTGAAGGAAAAGGTGTGACTTGAGACATGGTCCTCCTTGGGAATTAGGTGCCAATATCTACTCAAGCATTTCTGGTTCATATATTTGGGGTTTCTTTCCAACAGGTTGGCAAGGAGTCCCATGTCCCACAAAGTTAGGAAGGGGTGTGTATACATGGGAATGTTTGTGACATTTGAAAGGTAGATGCTAGAAAGGATTTTTGCAAATGCAGTCCTTACTTATGGAGGGGTTTCTTGTTTTTGAAAGGAAAGGAATAGTTTGGGTGGCATTTCCTGCATTTTTTAGGGAAAACAAGCTAATCTTAGTACATGAGAAATTTTGTTTCTCTAGGTGTGTAACAGTATAGACTTGGCATCTCTGTGGCATAGGGCATGGAATTTCACTGGTTTACTTACTCATCTAACCTGGCTATTTGTGACTAAATTACAACTTTCTAGAAAGGCAGCTAAGCTTGAATACAATAATAACAGAGACTACACTACTTCCTTTGTTTGTTTGCTGCAGTGGTTGATTGTTTCACATGAAAATGTGTGAAAGTGAAGCACCCTTGTATTGCGTTTATGTGGCAAGGGTTTGGTAGCAGCGGGGTCTGCAGGGTTGGCTTTTGTGGGAACATACCAGACACTGGTCCCATGTTGGATGGAGCCAGTTCCAGATGGCTCCAAGGACTGGAGCTGGATGGCTGGCCAAAGCTAACCCAATTGGCAATAGTGGTAGTGCCTCTGTAATAACATATTTAAGAAGCGGTAAGAAATGCTGTGCAACAGCAGTTGAGAGAGGGGAGTGAGAATATGTGAGAGAAACAACTCTGCAGACACCAAGGTCAGTGAAGAAGGAGTGGGAGGAGGTGCTGCAGGTGCCGGAGCAGTTTCCCCTGCAGCCCATGGTGAAGACCATGGTGAGGCAGGCTGTCCCCCTGCAGCCCATGGAGGTCCACAGTGGAGCAAATATCCACCTGCAGCCTGTGGAAGACCCCATGCTGGAGTAGGTGGATGTGCCTGCAGGAAGCTGTGACCCCCATGGAGAGCCTGTGCTGCAGCAGGCTCCTGGCAGGAACCATTTGGTGGGGGGGCTGGAATCACAGGGTCCCAAGTAGAGCTAAAATGAAAATAATGCAAATTAAATTTGATTAATAGAAAGTTAAATTGAATTTTAAAAACATACAGATTGCTAACTGGGCATCATTAATGCTTGTTACTTATTTAATAATAGCAATGTTAAAATGTATGCATTAACAATGCCCAAACAGTATTACCACAATAAAAATTTCCAGTTACAAAGTAGAAGTAGAATACTAATTGGGAGTAGTTTATTATAATAATATCTTTGATTTTATTAAATAAAACCTTTATTAAAATAATCTTATTGTAATTATGGTATGTAGTGGGTTGACCCTGGCTAGATGCCAGGTGCCCACCAAAGCTGTTCTATCACTCCCCCTCCTCAGCTGGACAGGGGAGAGAAAATATAACAAAGAGCTTGTGAGTCAAGATAAGGACAGGAGAGATCATTCACCAATTACCATCATGGGCAAAACAGACTCAGCTTGGGGAAAATTAACTCAATTTATTACAAATCAACCAGAGTAGGGTAATGAGAAATAAACCCAAATCTCAGAACACCTTCCCTCCACCCCTCCCTTCTTCCCGGGCACAACTTCACTCCCGGATTCTCTACCACCACCCCCCGCCCCAGCGGCACAGGGGGACGGGGATGGGGTTTACGGTCATCGCACGTTATTTTCTGCAGCTTCATCCTCCTCAGGGGGAGGGCTCATCGCACTCTTCCCCTGCTCCAGCGTGGGGTCCCACCCACGGGAGACAGCCCTCCACGAACTTCTCCAACATGGGTCCTTCCCATGGGCTGCAGTTCTTCACGAACTGCTCCAGCATGGGTCTTTTCTACGGTGTGCAGTCCTTCAGGAGCACACTGCTCCAGCGTGGGTCCCCCACGGGGTCACAAGTCCTGCCAGAAAACCTGCTCCGTGGGCTCCTCTCTCCACAGATCCGCAGGTCCTGCCAGGAGCCTGCTCCAGCACAGGGTTCCCACAGGGTCACAGCCTCCTTCGGGAACCCACCTGCTCCAGCGTGGGGTCCTCCACAGGCTGCAGGTGGATATCTGCTCCACCGTGGACCTCCATGGGCTGCAGGGGGATGGTCTGCCTCACCATGGTCTTCACCACGGACTGCAGGGGAATCTCTGCTCTGGCGCCTGGAGCACCTCCTCCCCCTCCTTCTTCACTGACCTTGGTGTCCGCAGCCTTGTTTCTCTTACATGTTTTCACTCCTCTCTCTGGCTGCTGTTTCCATCTGTCCTAACTTTTTTTTTTTCCTTCTTAAAAATGTTATCACAGAGGCGTTACCACACTATCGGTGATTGGCTCCGCCTTGGCTGGCGTCAGGTCTGTCTTAGAGCCGGCTGGTATTGGCTCTCCCTCGAACACAGGGGAAGCTTCCAGCAGCTTCTTACAGAAGCCACCCCTGTAACCCTCCCTGCTACCAAAACCTCACCACACAAAGCCAATACATGGTAATTAAAGCATTCCTAATTAGGTTTCTAATTCATAATCTGAAATCCTGATTTAGAGTAGTAATTAAACTTTTCTTTTGTGTCAGTCCCTTGTTTTTTGTGCTTTGTCTCCTCTTCCATTTTTCTTGCAGCAGTAGTAAATGGAACACTCTTTGGGTACAAGCCATTCATTCACTGTATTTTTTAACATTAAACTATTTAATTAGGCCATTTAGATAATATAATGTTAGCCAATTAAATAATGAGATAATATAAGGAATTAATTAATTGCAGCCAACGAGTATTCCATTTAATACTACTGCACCAGTGCTAATACTTGTCATTTTTATACTTTTTTTTCTTACTAGACTGTCATGCATTCATATACTAGTACTTGCTATTCTAACTTGGAGTAACTACTGGTCAGAATAATCATGAGAGGAGGTTACTGTAACCTGCAATTAGCAAAATCGGTTAAATACCAACTGTTGCTTAAATATGCAAGGAACGCGATTATGCCCCCCAGCACACACCGCCTGAGTCTCACCTCCTAATTAAAAACCACCCCCACCCCTTAGTTAAGTGCCCTCCCCACACACACCCCCGCTGATCACGGGCCGCAGCCCTTATCCCGAAGGGAAACGACCTGGACGCAGAACCGCAACCACGGCGGCGCCACCGTGGCGCCCGCGCTCCGCCGGCTGTCATGGCTGCAGCCCGCACGGGCGCGGGGAAACGAAATCACGCAGGAAAGCGGGCGCCGGGTCCTAGAGACCCGCACCCGGAAGACTAACCGGCACCTCCGGGGCTCCGGCGGGTTCCCCAGCACACGGGCTGGCTTCTCGGCGACGAACGGACGCTCCCGCCGTCCCGGAGCGACGGCCGATCCACAAGTGCCAGTGGCCGGACTCGGTCGGCTGAGTGGCTGCCGGTCGGCACGGGGGGCTCCCGCTCACACGCCAGAAAAGGCGCTCCATACGCGCCAAAGCCGCCCTAAGGCCCAGGAGTGCCCCTTGGTCCTCCAGGAATCGCGCTTGATGTCGCAGCACCCCTCCAAAACTACAGAAAATGGTCCAACATTAACAGCACAAACAACTAAAAATTAATAAAAAATAAAGCAACCACTGTGGAAATTGCCCCCCCCACACTTCCCTGCACTCGCCCCACTCCTCACCTCGCCCCACTCCTCACCTCGCCCCACCAGTGAGGCGGCTGGGGGTGTGCAGAAAGTTGGGAGGGGACCCAGCTGGGACAGCTGACCCCAACTGGCACAAGGGATATCCCAGACCATTTGACATCATGCTCAGTAATAAAACTAGAGGGGAGGTTGGCAGAGGGGGCTGTCCAACCCACGAGTTTTCTCACTTTCGCCCTTCCGATTGTCTCCCCCGTCCCACTGGGGGTGGGGGAGCGAGGGAGCGGTTGCGTGGGGTTTCGTTGCCGGCTGGCATTAAACCATGACACGAGGTGAGTTGCAAGCCCTGCCTGGCTGTCATGGTTTATCCCCAGCCAGCAGATAAGCACCACACAGCTGCCCACTCACTCCCCCCTGACCCAGTAGGATGGGGGAGAGAATCGAAGGAAAAAGGTAAAACTCGTGGGTTAACGGTTTAACAGGACAGAAAGGAAGAAACTAATAATGATAATAATAACAATAATAAAATGGCAATAATAATAATAATAAAAGAATTGGAATATAGAAAACAAGTGATGCACAATGCAATTGCGCGCCACCTACCAACCAATGCCCAGTTAGTCCCTGAGCAGCGATCCCCCCAGGCCAACTCCCCCCAGTTTATATACTGGGCATGACATCACCTGGTGTGGAATACCCCTTTGGCCTGTTTGGGTCAGCTGCCCTGGCGGTGTCCCCTCCCAGCTTCTTGTGTCCCTCCAGCCTTCTTGCTGGCTGGGCACGAGAAGCTGAAAAATCCTTCACTTAATATGAACACTACTTAGCAACAACTGAAAACGTCAGTGTTTGTTATCAACATTCTTCTCATACTGAACCCAAAATGTAGCACTATACCAGCTACTAGTGATACCGAAATTCACGGCCTGTAAAGAAATACTCTCTAAGACTCTTTGGAGTTTTAGAAAGCAGGCATTCTTTATTGCAGCGCTGGATGCACAGGGGATAATTCCACATAGCGTGCGTGCCACAGCTTCAGCACAAACAGGTTATATGGAGTAACTAATTGCCTATTAATCAGATTAGCATAGATATATAAAAATTACTGTAACTGTTTATCACAGTACTGCCTACGTCCGATCATGCGCAATGGTTCTTCATTTGAGTCGAAGGGCTGCTTTTGCGACCACCGACCCGTTTGAAATTCTGTTGGCTGACCTTCAAGTCTGTGTTGGTCATCCTTGTTCTTTGATCTTGGAGCTTAACATGGTTTCAGTCACATATGGTCAGTTTCAATATTATTTCTTATCTAATGTACAGGAACATCCAGTCATAAGAGCAAAGAACTGTAAAACTTATGAGTAACTACCTCTACTTGTTAATTACTTGGCTACACTTTTGTCTACTGTTTCAATCATAGTCTTAGTATAAGATTTCTGATAATTATTTGCCAAATCTCACCTTTACAGTCATCTAGCAGCAAACCAGTTTCCACGGCTGGTACAAAATATTAAACCCATAAAAATATTTAGACATACCATACAGAATGTATGGACATATGCTATCAATTCCCCCCTTTCTGTTTGAGGCTACTAATTCTTTTAGTAGTCTCACTTGAACTAGATCATGTCACAGCTTGTTTAACACAGGCAAAAGCGACACAGATTATAACAATGATGATAACTACTTCTCGTGCTTTCTTGGTGAGACAAGGGAAAGCCTCAGGCCACCCAGTAAAGGTATCAGCTAGAACTAGGATATATTGATATCCTTCTTTTTGAGGCAATTCTGTAAAATCAATTTGCCAATATTCTCCTGGAGAATTTCCTTGCTTTGTAATTCCAAAAATGATTTTATTACTGCTTTGGGGATTATTGCGTATACAAATTTCACATCTATTTGTAATTGTTTGAATAATCATATCTTTATTCAAAATACACTTTTGTAAATGTTTAACAAGGTTTTCTGTTCCCCAATGTATTTTGTTATGTTCCACTTGGGCAATTTCTCTCATTATTGCAGGTGGGATTATTATTTGACCTGTCGGTGTTACAGCCCATCCTGTCTCATTTTTGTTAGCCTGCAATTTAATAATTCTACATATTTTTCATTATAATTTAGAGCTTTTTTAGGCAAATTTACACTTTTCTCTGGAACTAGTGCTAGGATGCCTACGTTCGAAGGCAAAGCTCGTGATTCAGTTACCTTCTCAGCAGTTGTTACTGCATACCCTGATAAACATTTTCCTTCACGGATGAAATTGCTTCTGTCAGTATATAGTTCCCAATCTTTTTATTCCAGTGGCACATCTCAGAGATCCGGTCAGCTGGAGTAATCTTCTTCAACTGTCTGCAAGCAGTCACGTTCTGGTTCTCCTTCAACTTGATCAGTTGTTAAAGACACAGCAGGGTTAACGATGGTAGTAGTTTTTAAGTAAACATAATCTTGCTCCAGCTGCACCACTTGGTATTTCAGCATTCTACTAGGGGATAACCAGTGCCCCCCTTTCTGTTCCAGCACAGTAATTACCATATGGGGAACATACACAATAATTCTTTGTCCTAAGGTGAACTTACGAGCTTCTTGGATCAATAGCACAGTTGCAGCAACGGTTCTCAGACAGCCAGGCCATCCCAGACTCACATTATCTAATTGCTTCGAGAAGCAGGCCACAGCTTGCCGACTTGGTCCCAGATATTGGGCCAGGACACCCAGAGCTATACCCCTACTTTCATGAGTAAAAGGTTAAAATATCTTTGTGAGATCTGACAGGCCTAGGGCTGGCACCCCCATTAGAGCCTGTTTCAGTTCTTTGAAAGCAGCTTTCTCGGCATCAGTCCAATCTATAAACCCATTGCTTGACTTTTTGAGCTGCTCGTATAAAGGTCAGACCAGCAAGCCATAATTTGCAATCCACAGGCAACACCACCCAACCATTCCCAGAAAGGCTTGCAATTCTTTGAGAGTCTTAGGTTCGGGGAGAAGACAAATTGCCTCTTTTCTCTCAGTTCCCAATTGTCTCTGTCCTTTCAGGATTTCAAAACCCAAATAAGTTACTTCTTTCTGGGTTATTTGGGTTTTTTCTTTTGACACTCGATATCCACTGATTCCCAAAAAGTTAAAAAAGTTAATAGTTAACTTTGTGCATTGTTCTTCTGTCTCAGCTGCAATTAACAGATCATCAACATATTGCAACAAGATTCCTTGATTATTGTCTTTCTTCCAAATCTCTAATTCGTGTGCCAATTGATTTCCAAAAATGGTAAGACTATTCTTAAAGCCTTGAGGCAAGACTGTCCATGTATATTGTGTGTTTCTCCCAGTCTCAGGATTTTCCCATTCAAAAGCAAAAAGCTCTTGACGATTGGGATCCAAGGGAATACGGAAAAAGGCATCTTTTCATTCTAACATTGTGAACCATTCTTGTTTCTCTGTTAGGGTTGTTAATAAAGTATAAGGGTTCGCTACTACTGGATGAATATCTTGTACTGTTTGATTTATCGCTCTGAGGTCTTGAACTAGTCTATAATCTTTTCCATTAGCCTTTTTAACAGGCAAGATTGGGGTGTTATATTTGGATTCACATTCTATTAACAATTTGTACTTTAGAAATTTTTGTATTATCGGAACTAGCCCTTTCCGACTTTCCAGTTTTAGAGGGTATTGTTTAATTCCTACCAGACTCGATCCTGGCTTTAAATCAATTCTCACAGGTTCTGCTCTTTTGGATTTACCAGGGACTTCCCCAGCCCAGACGATTGGAATTACAGCATTATTTACTTTGACTGGTATGATCTTCTGCTTTCAGTAATTGTCTTATACCAACAAAGCCACTGCTTCGACATGTTTAGTTTCTGGAATTAAAATTTTAATCTCTCCATTTTAAAATTTAATTTCTGCTTCCAATTTCTCAAGTAGGTCTGTCCCTAACAGGGGTTTAGGAGAATTTGGCAAATACAGAAACTGATGAGTGACCCATTGCTTTCCTAATTTCATTGCCAAAGGTTTAAAGAAGGGTCTAGTCTCTCGTTCACCTGTCGCACCAACAACACTAATTTCCTCAGAACTTAATTCCCCCTCTAACGTATTTAAAACTGAAAAGGTGGCTCCAGCGTCAACTAAAAATTCAATTTTCTGTTCTCCCAGTTTAGCTGTAACCCAAGGTTCTGCGTCCCCTCCAGTCCCCGTCAAATACTTTCACTCAACTTTCCCAGGAATGGGGGAACTTGCTGAGGTTGTGCGGTTGGAATTGGGATCACTTGTGACCCTGTAGGTCTCAAGGGGCATTCCCATTTCCAATGTCCTTCTTATTTATAGTATGCACACTGATTTGGTCCAAGGGGCTGATTTAATCCCACTGGCGAGCCCAATCCAGTTCCTCTTCCTCACCCCATTCCTCGACCATGTCCCCTGCCTCAGAGGGTAACTCCTCTGCCTTGTCCTATGCCAGCTCCTACTTCTAGAGCAGCCACTAACCTTGCATTCATTTTACTCTGTACTTCATCTCTATTTCTGTATACCACCCAAGCAACCTCTAATAATTTCCCCCAATCTCGAGAATCTGCTCCTTGTAATTTTTGTAATTTTCTTTTGATATCATCAGAGGATTGTCCTATAAATAATGGAGCCAATTGAGCTTTTCCTTCTTCAGACTCAGGATCCAGATTAGTGTATTTCCTGGCAGCTTCTTTTAATCTACTCAGAAATTGAGTGGGAGACTCTCTTCTATTTTGTTTAATTTCATATAATTTAGACATGTTAATTGCCTTAGGCATAGCAGTTCTGATTCCGAATAGAACCCATTTTTGATACTGATCTAACGGTCTTCTCTGAGCCAAATTATTAGGATCCCATCTGGGTTCTGTAGGTGGAAAATTTTGTTCCACTGTTCCTTGTAATACTCCAGAAGCTACTTGTGCTTCTACCTGGGTTTTAGCAACCCTCTGGATCATATCTCTTTCTGCACTATCAAAAAGGACATCCATTATTACTTGTATAACTTTCCAATCAGGATCCTGAGTCTGAATCATTGTTTCAAAAGCATGGGCTGTTTGATCAGGGTTTTCCCGATAGCTCCCAGCTTCTATTTTCCAATTATTTAAATCCACAATAGAAAAGGGTACTTTAATAATTGCCACACCCTCAGTCCCAAGCGCCTGACGAGGAGCTTGAATAACTTCGCTCTGTTTAGCTCTTGTTCGCCCTGCGACAGGACTATTCATGGGCTCTCTTTCATCACTACTTCTGAGAACAGCTCTAGGTGGGGCCCTTTGAGATCCAATTATCATTTCAGTATATCCTCTCATTCTTGCTTGTATAACTTTAAACTTCTTTGCCCAATACTACATGCAGAACAACACCTTTTGAGCTTATTGTCAACTTTTTTATTTCTTTCTTTTTCTAAAGATAACACAAAAGGATTGCTGGGTGGTATATTAGTTCCACAATCATTTTGCCGCTCAGGATGATTCTTTAAGGTAAAGAACAAATTACAATACATAACTTTATCCCATTATTGCTCACATCTCAAGAATAATGTAAGTTGTAACCTCGCGTTATAATTTAGCATCCCATTCACAGGCCACTTCTTCCCTTCATTGAGCTTATACAGAGGCCACCAATGATTATAATATTTAATCAAATCTCTCCGCATGTTGCCACCTGGAACACCCCCCAGCTGTTTCCAGTGTTTCAAAGTGCACCCCAAAGGTGATTTTTTAGGGATTTCACTCGATTGCCCTGTTCCCATTATCAATACCTTCAATATACAGAAATAAAAAATCGGAAAGTCAAATATCAGAGCCTAAGTCAAAGTACCAAGCAGAGTTAGTCAGAGATCTAAGGTCAAATCCAAAATCAATAATCAAATCCCAAAGCCTTAATCAAAGTACCGAATAGAGCAGTTCTCAGAAACTAAACCAGATGGGTATCTCTGTCTTCAGTCAGTGAGTCAACTACCTTTTATCAGAAAAGTACTTCTACCAGAATGCCAGATTTTTAAGGATCCTTTTACATTTCTTCCTTGCTGTCTTCTCTTAGTCAGGCTTACAGGTAAGAGTACCAGACAGAATATCAGACCAGAATACCAGAACTAGGTTAATCAAAAGAATGCCTTTGAATAAAATCTTACCAGTGGCCTTGGCTTGTGAGCCTGGGGAATGGGGGATCAAGGGTCTGCCCGAGAAATCTCAGTGCCGGCTGGAGGTCCTGCGATCATGTGTCTGTCAAGTCTCAGAAGCCTTGTCCCATCTGGGTGCTGCTAGAAAGAAAGTTAACTCTATCCCAGCTGAAACCAGGACACTGGCTAATGCTTGAGGCTCTCCATGTTATTCCTACCATCCTGACTGGCTGTCCTTGTTCTTCGTTGCTGCTTTATAGTGAGTGCCTTTTGCTCTGTAAGCAGCAGTACTCGCACCGTGGGAGCCTACTGTCTCCCAGCCGCTGGGAAGTCTCTCTGCCAAAGGCAAAGAGCAAAACAGCCACGGCACAATCTACAGCAATTCTGCCTCTCGAGGAACCCAGCAGGCCCCTTTCTCTCGCCTCTTACCCTGTCCAGCTGGGCTGGAAAGTGTGGTTGTTGCAGAAACTGCTATGGCCTGTGCCTCCTTCTCAGGTTGTTAGCTTGGCCCTGTGTACAGGCTACTGAGGTCATCGGGTCTGTGATACAAGATGTTTTACATCTGGTGTTAAGAACACAGTGGTTTTGTTATACTGACTAGTGGTGGATAAGAAATCCTGTATGTTGCAAAATCTGTAAGATACCAGAGAAAATTACCTCTGGCCGACCTTGCAAATTCCCTGAGAAGATAAAGCCCTTAGGCCCTTTTCAGCTAACTTAGCTTAGAGTGTCAATATGGTTTGTGACAAAATAATGTAAATCAAGAAAAGATAGGTAGTAGAGTTACTAACGAACATTCTTTAGGATAAGTTGTATCAAACATGTAAAGTGTCCCACTGCGGAGAATCACTAGAAGAGGGTCAACTAGCGGAGAAGTGAGGAAGACCACCAGAGGACCCCTGAAGACCACGAAAGATCTTGAGTGCGCCTGTGCCAAGGAGATTTACATATATTAATGAGCTCCTGGAATTCAGATGAGTATGTTAATTATTTCTAGGAAAAATCATGAATATGTATATCCATGTTGTATATAATCTCAACTGTTGAAAGAATTGGTATGCACGATAGGTGGAACGATCCCCTGTGCATCCAGCACTGGAATAAAGAATGCCTGCTTTCTAAAACTCCAAAACTGAGTCTTAGAGAGTTTCTGAAGTGCCGACACGGTAACTTCATGGGACACAGGCACCCTGGAGCGCTTTACACCAAGTCATTCCTTTCCCCTTGGGCAGCAGCGATCCTGCCATTGCTACAGGCAGCTGCTTGCTCAAGGGCAAGTGGCTGGGATGAAAACAGGCTGCTGCTCCAGTCAGCCTAAGATGCTGTTCTCTGGGGACCCAGTGCAGGGAATGATGAGGTACTTTCTGCACTGCCAATGGCTCGTCACAAAGGAACCATGCTCTGGCTTTAGCAGAAAAAGGTGTCGGTCACAGGCAGGCACATATCACTCTGCACAGCTTTTTGGCAGGTGTCTTGCTTGTTCAAGTAGAGGCATATTTCTTGCCTTGCAGTCTTGATGCCAAAACAATCGGGTTCTACAAAAGCCTTTTGATATCAAAGCATGATGACAGCTAGATTTCTACCAGCAGTGTATTTCAGCTGCGTTGCTAGCTGAAAATGGCTTGCAGGCCAGGAGATCTTTAGAGGGGTCTGAATTAAAGAAACCGAGTGTTGAAGTGTGTAAGGAGGCAAATTAGGCAGCCAAAGGAACAGAGCTGCTGACACATTGGCAGAACGGCCTGTCCAGCTTACTAAGTATTGCGTGTTGCAGGCAGCAAAGTGCAACTGTGACACTTGCTGGCAGGAGTGGCAAGGAGTGTGGAGCCACGCTCCTGTAGGGAGCAAAGATGGAACCTCCAGGGCTCTACAGTCCTCTGTTGAGGACATCTACTATACCAACAGGCCTCTTTGCTTTCTCTGCTTCATGTCTAATTACTTTGCACACTGGAGGGCAAGGTGGTAAGTAACACTGTGCAGTGTCTCTTAGATAAGTGACAAGCCCTGCACAGAAAGCTTTGGGTGTATGCAGGAGTAGGAGAGCAGAGCTCTGATAGCACAGAGGTGAGGAAAGGTGCACCCACCCCAACAGAGCCCCAGGATCGCCAGGGTATCGCTCGCTTGCAGGTTGGCCGCTCGCATCGGGTCCACTGGGATGCGTCATTTCCTGCTGGACAGAGCTGCCCCTCTGGCACAAAGCAGCTTTGGGTCTCTTGTGGCCTGCCTTCATGCTGTGACCTGTGTTGTGTTATTTTTTTAAAAATCTGTCGCCAGCATCTGTTGACTGGCTGCTGTCACTCCCAGAACCCTGATGCCACATGCAGAGGGATACAGCAGTCCCTGGGGCTTGCTCCAGGGCACCACCCCCCCCCCCAAGTTTGCAGGTTCCTTGTGCTGCTTCTCCTCTCTAGATAATGGGGTGGGGGGGCAGGGACAGAAGCGACCACCCGAGTTGTCTGTTGTTTGCACTTGACTGCTGTAAACGCTCCAGGCACTCGGGTGCTTTTTGGAACGGAGGCGATGAAGATGACTGCCCGGGCTGCGAGTGGGGAAAGGGCAGGGCAATGTAAGCCCTGTGCCCCCAGTAAGTAGTTACCGCCTGTGGCTGGTCTCTGCTGGGCTGAGCTGTCAGTCATCCCTCATCCAGCTGCTGCTCAGAAGAGGATCGTTGTGGGGATGCTGCTGCCCGGCGACCAAAATTCGGTACTACAGCTCGGAGGCTGCAAAGGCGCGGTGGTGGCCCTGTAACGGCACCCGTGGTCCAACGGTAACGGTAGTGCGGCACCGGGGGAAAGTGCCGCTGCGCTCGTTGCTCCCTCCCGGTAAGGAAACGCCGCTGCCGCCCCACGTGCGCGGTGTCGGCGGGCGCTCAGCGCGCAAAGCGCGGAACAGCAGCGCCGGCACCGCACAGGTGCGCAGCAGCGCCGCCGCCTCCGCTGGTGCCGCCTTGTGGGCAAAGTGTGGTACTGCAGGCCGGCGTTCGCGCGCCGGCTCTCACGCCTCCGGCGCGCCGTCGACGGCCGGCGCATGCGCGGTCCCTGGGAGGAGCGTGGCGGCGCGCAGGGCGCGGGTCTCGGTGGCAGCGGGCGAGCGCGGAGACCGCGGGTGAGGCGAGCGATCCCCTGGGGCGGGGGGTGCCTCCTGCCCGCTGGCCGCCCGGGACTGGCGGGACGGGAAGCCGCGAAGCGGCCGCCGCGGCAGGCTCCCGGTCCGCCGGAGGCGAGCCGGGCCAGGGCAGCGTTGGGGAGTTCTCCGAGAGCCGATAGAAGGGAAGAGGGGACGGGGGCGGGCACCCCCCAGGCGCGGCCAGCGGGCGCCTCCCCGAGTCGCCGGAGCTCCCCCGGCGCCTCCCCCGGCCCCGCTCGGCCCGTGCGGCTGCCCCCAGCTCCAGCCCCTCCCCTGAAGCCTGCGCTGTGGCCGCAGGCAGCCCCCGAGCCCTGTCGTGAGGGCAGCAAGCTGGCCCTGCGATGTTCTCGAGTCTCCCTGAACGTGGGTGCCGTCAGCAGCGGCGCGGGGAACGAGCGGCGTCTGCGGAAGCCCCTGCGGAAGGAGGGGCTCCGGCCAGCGTCGAGCTACGGTAATAATGGTCGCTGCTGCCTCTTTCCCTCTCCCAGAGGCCACGCTGTGAGTGCGGTTGTCCGTTCATCCCCCGGGGATGCCGTTGACTGCAGCAGCCTCAGGCTCGCGTGGGCTGTCTCTGCCTGGCCTCCCTCTCCTCGACGCGCGGGAGCACAGAGGGACAGGCAGAGCGCTTGCTGGCTGTGGACGGGAGCTGCTGAAGCTGGAGAGGCCGCAGAAAGGTAAAGAAGAAGAAACAGAAGGCCATCTGGCTGGCAGCTGCCTCCCGCTGCAGGCAAGAGAGAGCCTGCCTCTCTGGGTGTGGGAGGATCCCGCCTCGTAGTCCACAGCAGGTCAGACCGCCAGGGTCTGTATGCATGACCAGCAGCGCGGTACGGCCACGTAGTGAGCGAGCGAGCGAGGCTCCGTGTCTAGGAGGCCTCATCTCGTAAGAGCTGCGAGGCGCTCGCGTGTTCCGTTATGTGGAGGACAGCCAAGCGACTGGAGTTACGGAAGAGGAAGGGAGGAGAGAAGGAGAAAGAAGCGTCTGAACTGGCAAGGTCTCCTGGCAGCTCCAAGAGCGAGAGCTGTGGTGAGTCCTTCTGGGCTCTTGGGGCCCTGTTGCTCCTCTTGTGCGTCCCGGTCCTTCCCTCCTCCTCTCCTGGCCCCCTCTCTTTCCCATGCTGCTGTGATATTTGGGTTTTCGTGTTTGGTGGTTTTTGGGTTTTTTTTTCCCCTTCCCTGTACCTCCCCTCTTCTGTCTATTCTCTTTTCCTGCTTCCTCTTCCACTCCCCCTTTCTCTCTCTTATTCAACTGCCCCCTTTTCTTTTTCTCTCTGTGTTCTTGTCCTGCTCCCTTTCCCTCTTGCCCCCCCCGCCCCTGTCTTTGTCCTGCAGCCAGTTGCTGTTTTTTCCTTTTCCATCTCCTTGTCCTGATCTGCATCCACCTCCCCCCCCCCCCCCGATTTCTCTGGCCTGTTCCCCGGTGTTCTTTTCCTCTTTGCGCCTGTACGTGCCGCTCTGTGTCCCTGCCTTCCTATCTCTCGTCCTACTTTCTGTGTCTCTCTCTATCCCTTTGTCTTGCTCGCTGTTGCTGTTTATTTTTGTCATTCTGGATCTCACTGTCCCCCTCCTCCTTCCTGTTCATCTCTTACTCTCTGTGACCCTTTGTGCTGCTTCCTGCCCCTTTTTTATTCACCCTCCCTCTCTCTGCAGGGCTCCTGATACCTCTCTTTCTAAATTCCCCAACCCCCTGTGCTTCTCACGGTCTCTCTCTCTCTCTCTCTCTCTCTCTCTCTCTCTCGTTGTCATTGTTCTTGTCTGTCACGCTGTCTAGCTTCCTGTCCCGTCGTTTCTCGCTGTATCCCTTTGTCCCGCTCCCTGCTCGTATTCGTATTCCTCTCTGTCCTGAGGACCGTCCCAGTTTTTTATCTCCGTCCTGCCGCTGTCCTGAGTTTTCCTTCTCTGCCATGTTCCCTGTCCCTCTTTCTGTCTCCTCTGTCCCTGCTGCTTATTTCTCCATCTGTCCAGACCCCCGTCCCTTCCCCCCCACCCTGCCTTGCTTTCTTTCGCTACCTTTTCTGTCTGTCTTTCTCTGCCCCATTCCCTCTCCCGCCCTTTCTAACTGTGTCCGCCTGTCCAGCTAGCTGTCGCTTCTTTCTTTTTTCTGTTCCTCAGTACTTTTTTCTTTTTCCGTATCTCTCTCCCGCTGCCCATTGCAGTTGTTTTTTTCCCCTCCGATGCTGGCCTGCTCTTTGTCCCTTTTGTCTCTCTGTGTCCTTCTGTCATGCTCCCTGTGTCTGTTTAATCCCTTCATCTCTGTCCTGCATCCCGTCGCTATTTTTTTTTTCCTCTTCCGTCCCTTTGTCCTGCTCCCCGTCCTTGTCTCTCTTTCCCTTGGTTCTGCCTCCCGTCCTTTTTTCCTTTCTTGCTCCATCTCTCTGTCCTGCTCCCTATCCCTCCCGCGCTCTCTCTGTTTCTGTGTCCTTCTCCTTGCCTTTCCCCACGGTCTCTGTCTTGTACCGTCTTTGGTTTTCTTGTTTTCCGGGTGGCTGGGCCCGGCTACCCGCGGGGGTGCTTCGGCTGGGGGGTTTGGGGTGGGGGCCTGGCCGTGCCGGTGATGGCGGGGAAATAAAGCCTGAAACGGCAATCGTGAAGCGGCGCCCTGCCTGTGCTGGGGCTGCCCCGCAGAGGCGTGGGGCCGGGCCCTCGGCAGGTCCCGAGCACTCCCCGAAACTGCGTGTGGGGCCCCGGGGGTGCAGGGCTGTGGGGTGGCTACGCTCAGCGTCGCCTGTGGGCACTGCAGGGTCAGAAATGGAGAACAAGTTTTCTGTTCCTGGGGCTTGACAACAGGCTCGCGTGGCTGATGTGGGGGCTCGGAAACAGACCGAGCTGCGCGGCTTTGGGCCCCGAAACAGAGGTCCGGCCCTGCGTGTTTGGGCCTTGAGAACAGGCTCAGCAGCCGGGTTTTTTGGCTCCCAAATGGGCCCTCAGTCAGCTGGTGTGCGGGCCAAAAGCGGGAGCCGGCTTGGCTGGTTTTGCAGGCAGGTGGGAGGGTGTTGGGGGCTGCGGGGGGAAGCGGGGGGCGGGCAGGGTGTGTGGACCCTCCCCGGAGATGGGGGTCTGCTTGTGTCGGACGCCGAAGTTCGGGAGGCCGGCACGCAGCAGGCCAAACTCAACATCTGCGATGGTCTGTGGGGGGGAAAGGCGCTTTTCAGACCCCACATGCCCTCTTTGAGTCCAGCTCTTCTTTCTGCGCTGCTCAGAATAGTGGTTAAGTAATTAATCGCCCAAACTAACAGATATTTATTGGGCGTGTAACTCTGATGTTTAATCCTAATGCTCCGGGTTTGACAGCAGTTGATATACAACCTTAAGGAAAGCCCAGACCGTTGCACGTAGCTGGAGCTTGTAAGGAGAAGCAGCTGAAATCAGCCTGAGCTTCAGTGCGGAGCTGGGGCTTCAACGAGCCAGAACTGTAGCAAGCTGGAACAAGGCGGGGTGTCTGCTGTCTGGAGCGTGCGTTAGCCAGAGGCAAAAGTACCTGCGGCTGTAACGAGCTGGAGCGTCTTTTCGCTGGAGCGTCCGTCGGCCGGACTGCGCTCCCAGCACGGCGGAAGAGCGGCCGGGCGCAGGCAGGGCTGTCCGCAGCAAGCCGCTCCGAGCAGCAGGGAGGTGAGTTGTCCTTCTGCCAGCGGAGAGCCCGGCCTCTTCCGTCGGGGATGCAATCCACGCCACGCTCCTCTCTCTGCGTGGAGGGTCTCTCCCGGTCCGTTCCCGCGGGCAGAAGCGAGGTGGGGGTCCCCCCGTCTCTCCTGGGGCAGCCCCCCCCGCGAGGGGGCGCGGGCGAGGTGTCGTCATCCCCTCGGTACCGGGCAAAGGGGAGAGAAACCGGCCGGTGGGAGCTCCTGGGGTGCAGAGCCCTTCCGGCAGAATCCTCCCCTGTCTTTTCGCTGTTGGCTCGGTGTGACAAGCAGGTTCATTTCTTTGTCTCCTCTTCTCCCAGTGTCACCTTCCGCGTCACACGAAGAAAATCCTGCGTGGTTAATTCCGCTTGCTGCTCAGGTAATCGCACGTATCGGGCTGGGGGAGCGGAGAGAAACACTTGCGAGTTCGAGGGCACTACAGATGCTCCACATTAAACCCACAGAGAAGGCAAATTTGCTGCTAGTGCAGAAAAGTGGATGGAAAAATTGCTGTTAACAGATCGTGCCCTGTTCCTGAACTGGTCCCTTGATGTGTTTTTGTTTCAGGTGAAAGAATGAAATTTCCTGTCTGGTAAATTCAGAGCTGCCTGTTAGCTTCTTCAGGGTCGAGTGTTTCTCTTCTCTCTGTTCATACTGATTTGATGGGCAAGTTGGAAATAGCCTTTTACTTTTTTATGTATAACTGAATTTTTAGGAATATGTGGTGTCCCTGTAGTTCATTTTTGAGCACCTAGATGCCAGTAGAAATGTAATGAGTGAAACATGATGGGAACTGGTGCTTAAACTTGATTTTTATTTGGGGTTTTTTTTTTCCTTCCCCATTAACAGTGTAGATGGCATATTGTCCCATGGGACAATCCCCATTCCGTTCAGCGGAGTCTTCAGTCTAGGACTTTTAAGTGAAAAAGTTTGTCCTTCCAAAAAAGGACTAGTCATTCCTAGGACCGAGGCATAGACTTGGAGAGTCGCTTAACTACGTGATCGGAATGAAAGCCAACTTTCAGTTGATGTTGCTGCTGTTGGTCTTTGCTTTCATTGATTTCTCCACCGCTCCCTCGTGGTTGGGAGCTCTGAGTCGTAATGTTTTTCAGTCTCTAACACATTTCCACCCCCACCCCCCAAAAAAAAGGAGAGGCAGTGTCTAAAAGTTAATTAGTTTCCTCACAAATGCGTGAGTAAATAAAATTTGAGTTATGATGATTAAAACCGTAAAAATGACACCAGTCTTGCAGATCTGGACTATTTCTGAACAGGCATTCGTCACACACAGAAGTCGTCAGGGTACGGATCACCTGCGCTTCATGCTCTGACAAGACAAAATGCTGAGGCAGGGATGAGCTCTGAAAGAAGAAGAAAAAAAAAAAAAAAAAGAAGGCTACAGGGTCACGGTTTTGTTTTGTTGTTGTTTGTTTTTAGAGAGTGCAATATTGACTGGTGCCAGCCTGCAGAGCTCTTCTGCTGCCTGACCTCTCCTTCTCTTTCATGGCTGTAATTGTCGTTTGGATAATTGTAGAAGAGCAATTAAGTTACTTGCCTCTCTGCATGTGCTGGTAATACCAGGAAGGCAAATGCTTGAACCAGTAGTGAATAACTTGGCGACAAGTAGAATTTCTGAAGGAAGAACAGCAGCAGCAACAGGAAGCAAATAGCAAGTGACCAAAAACTTGTGTGTGTCAAAACGCATCAAAGCTTTCTTGCCGAATGTTGTTTGGCAATATGTTCCAAATGGCTTTTTTGGGTAAACGTAAATTTTCAGGAAGTTCAGGGTTGTGTGTGGCAAAACGTGTCCCTCTGCGTACGCGTCCTGCTACGTAAATAGCATGGGTCAGTGGCAAGTCCAGTGGCAGGGCTGCTGTTCCCTACTCTCGACGTTGCCGTAGTAGTGTTGCGGTATTTAGACCTTCACGGTCAGGCCGAGGAACGGAAGGAGAATGCCCGTTTTCTGTAAGGGCTCAGAATGCCGACCCTTTTCTCTGCCTGCCGCTCCCCTGTGCGTGAGATGAAAAATAAAACAGCTGCTCCCTTGTTCCTGGTCTAAATATTTCTGGAGCTGTTGCTGCTGTGGGTTTGCAATTGGTGTTACTGCGTTTTTGTAGCGTTCTAGCGATGGGTTGTTTCTGTGGTGGCGAAGCGTCAAGGTACAGTTTTCGGTTTAAAGCGTCAGAAACTACGTTCACCGAAACCGGTAGCTCGCGGCGTAGGGGAAACCGATCTGGCGCGTGCAGCTGTGCCTGCAGGGATGCTCGGTGGCTCCTCATCAAAACGGCAGGGTGCGTGGACATCCGTAGGGTCGCGCTCTGGGTCCGAGAGCGTTAACGTATTTTTGCTGTTGGAAGATGGAATGGAGCATGTGCCTGTTAAAATCTCAGGGCGGTCAAAAGCTAGGAGGGACCCTGAGTGGGTTTGGTGGCACAACTGCGGTTTTAAAAGATCTTGACCGTTTGGAGCAATGGCCTGGAAAAAATGATTCCTTTTTTGCAACGAGGCAGTTCACAAGGACAGATGTGTTGCTGTGCTCTCTAGCAAAAATACTCAACTTGGGACGTATAGGGTGATGAAGCCTCGGCTATACTAAGGCTTGAGAAAATGTATGTAGGTCTCTATGTCTGTCACCTGCGTGTATCTAGGAAAGTGAGTTCTAGTGAAAGTAAAGTTGCCACTGAGTCAAAAAAGAAAGGGGAAAAAAAAAAAAGGCACGGTTGTCTGAAAAATGCAAAAGCTCTAGTGGCCTGTGTCAACAACTGTACCGAAGATGACGCAAAAATACTTTTTCCTCCGCTCAGTCGTACTGTCTTCACAAACCTTCACAAAAAAAAAAAAGGCAGCTTTGGATTCCTACCCAGCTTTGTGCTAATGTTTTTGTTTGTTTGTTTGTTTTTTCTTCTCTCAGGTGGATGTCAGCTGGCACCATTTCGCCCTGGTTGCCCTTTCTTCTGCCGTGAAGGTACGAGACAGATGGAAAGATTCCGTAGTGGTCTGCATTTGAAGAATATTTTTTATTTGAAGAATAAAATAAAGAGGATCCAGCCAGCAGCTGCAGACAAGAGATAGCCTGCCTCTCCAGGTGAGGATGGATCCTTCTTAGTGTAGTCCTCAGCAGATCCAATCACCAGTGTGCACGGCAGGGTCTGTATGCGTAACCAAAACCACAGTACAGTCATGTAGCGTGTGTGTGCATGTGAGGCCGTGTTTCTAGGAAGCCTCATATTGTAAGAGCTGTAAGGCACCAATCTATTCTCTTAGGTGGATGACAGTCAAGTGACTGCAGCTACAGAGGAGGAAGGGAGAGGGAGAGACAGACAGACATGTCTGAATTGTCAAATTCTCCCAGCAGCTCCAAGAGCGGGAGGTACAGTGAGTCCTGGACCCCTGGGGCTGTGTCACCCCTCTTCTGCATCCCAGTCCCTCCCTGCCCCCACCTTCTCTTTCTCTCACTGCTTTAATTTTTTTTGTTTTTCTTCCTGTACCTCTCCCTGTCTTGTTCTCCAAGTCCCCCTCTTTCTCTGTTGTTCTGCCTCTCTGTTTTCTTTTTCTCTCTGCACTTCTGACCTGTCCCATCCCTCTTTTTTTATCCTCTGTCTCTGCCCTGCAGCCCATCACTACTTTGTCTTTCTCCATCTATCCGTCTGTCTTATGCCAATCTTGTTAATTCCTCCCTGTCTGCCCTTTAGCCCTTCACGATTCCTGCCGCTCTCACCTGTCTGATGCTGTGTCTCTATTTTTAAATTCCTTTCTCTGCCCTGTATTCTGGATACACTTTTACTTTCTTAGATTCTCTTGTTCCAGGTCCCTGTCCCTATGTTTCAACTCCTTCCCTCACTGTCCCATAGCCCATTTTTGTCTTCATTATACTCTCTCTGTCTGGTTCCCTGTCCCTGTTCTTTATTTCCCCTCTCTCTCCCCTTTAGATCATCAGTGTTTTTGATATTTCTCAGTCTCCCTGTTGTCCACCTCACTGTCCCCTTCTTTAATTCTTCCTTCTGCCCTGTGGCTCATCACTAGTATTTGTTTTCCTCCATCTCTCTGTCTGGTACCCTCTCCCTTTTTATTAGTTCCTCCTCTCTGTCCTGTAGCCCATTGCTACTCCCCCCCCCATCTCTCTCTGTCTCCCTTTCCCTACTTTTCAATCCCCCCTCTCTGCCCTGTAGCCGATCACTGTTGTAGTGAGTTTGTGTGGCAAGCTGGGGCAGGGGAGTGGGCAGGGGCTGCAGGGGTGGGTTCTGTGAGAAGACACCAGGACTTGCCCCCATGTTGGGCACAGCCAGTTCCAGCTCCAAGATGGAGCTGCTACTGGTCAAAGCTGAGCCAACCAGCAACGCTGGTAGCACCTCTGTGATATTTAAGAAGGGCTAAAAAAATGCTGTGCAGAAGCTGTCAGCCCTGCAGACACCAAGGTCAGTGAAGAAGGAAAAGGAGGAGGTGATCCAGGTCCTAAAGCAGATTCCCCTGCAGCCTGCAGTGAAGACCATGGTGACACAGACTGTCCCCCTGCAGCCCATGGAGGTCCATGGCAGAGCAGATATGCACCCTGCAGCCCATGGGGGACCGCTCGCCAGAGCAGGCGGATTCACCCGAAGGAGGCTGTGACGCTGTGGAGAGGAGCCCACATTGGAGCAGGTTTTCTGGCAGGACTTGCGGCCCCATGGGAGTGACAACACACTGGAACAGAAGAAGAACACAAAGAAGGAAGGAGCAGCAGAGACAACTTGTGATGAACTGACTGCAACCCCCTGCTCCCTCTCCCCCTGTGCTGCTCGGTAGGAGGAGGTAGAGAAGTCAGGAGTGAAGGTGAGCCCAGGAAAAAAAGAGAGGGGTGGGGGGAAGCTGTTTGTCAGATTTGTTCATATTTCTCATTATTGTACTCTGATTTTGACTGACAAATTATTTTCCCCAAGTTGAGTCTGTTTTGCCTGTGACAGTGATTGGTGAGTGATCTCTTTGTCCTTATCTTGACCCACAAGCTTTTGTGTTGTATTTTCTACCCTCCTGTCTTGTTGAGGAGGAGGACTGATAGAGTGGCTTGGTGGACACTCGTCAGCCAGGGAAGGTCAACCCACCACAGTTTCCTTCTATCAGGCTCCCTGTCCCTATTTTTAAAATCTTGCCTATGTTTCTTGTATGTCATCACTTTTGAAACTTCCTACCTCTCCATCCCTATTTAAATTCTTGCATGTTTCTTAAACCCAGTTGCTTTTTAAATTTTCTTGCTACTCTTCCCTCTCTTTGTCTCCCTGACCTTATTTTAATTTCTCGCCTGTGTTTCTTGTACCCTGTTGCTTTTCAAATTTCGTTCTTACGTCCATGTACCTACTTTTTGATTCTTGTACCCTGTTGCTTTCAAAATTTTCTTTCTGTTTCCTTCTATCCATCTCCCTGTCTCTAGTTCTTAACTCTTCCCTCTCTGTCCTGTACCCTGTCACTTCTTACATTTTCTTTCTACATCTCCCTCTGTCTACATCTCCCTGTGCCTATTTGTTAGTTCTTGCCTATGTTTCTTGTATGCTGTTGCTTTTTGAAAATTTTCTCTCTACCTGGCTCCCTGTTTCTTTTTCTAGTTCTTGCTGTTTCTTCTGTATCACTTGAGAATGTTTCCCTGTCCCTTGTCCCGTCTTTATCTTCTTGTCCTGCCAGTCCCTTCCCCTTCTCTCCCCTGCTTCCTATTATTTATTCCTCCATCTCCATCCCTGTTGTTCTGCTCAGTCTCTCTTTTCTCTCTCTACGTGGTTTTCCTGCTTCTTGTCCCTCTCTTGATCCCAGCATCCAATTTCCTGGCTCCCTGTCTTGCACATCTGTGTCCCTCTGTCCTTCCTCCTGCTTTTCTCTTCCCTTTTATTCCCCCCATCCTGCTGCCTTTGGGCACTGAGCCTTGTAGCCAACTCATTCTTATATGCATTAATGAATAAATTTTTCCTGCCTCCTCTGTCTGCCTGGATGTGGGTAGGTGCAGGGGCGGGGATGATGTGCTGTGGGGCTTTGGCAATGGCCCCTGTTCCTGATGGGCTCCAGCTGGGGCTGGGATGGCCCCAGGTGTGGCCAGTGAGGCTGAGGATGGGGCTGGCCCTGCTGTGTGAAGGGGCTCCAGCTGTAAAGGGGGCTGCCTGGGCAGGGGAACTGGCCAAGGAGGGAGAGCACGGGGGTCTGGCTGGTAGGTGCCTGCAGCAAGGAATAGCCAGTCCCTGTGGCAAGGAAGGATCCCTCTGAGCTGTCCCTGGCCTTTGTTGGCTACATGCATGAGCCACCATGTATCAAAGCAAGCCTTGTGGATGAGGAGCATTGAGGTGTGCACTGCATGCTGCCGAGTGGGTGAGGGTCAGGCAGCCGGCACTGGGGAAGAGGAAGGGGTAGAGGCAGAGAGAGAAGCATCGGGGTGGTGAAGGTCTCCTGCTGGCACCAGGAGCTGTGGCGAGTCGCACGTCCTCTCCTCTACATCCAGGCCCACCTCTGCCTCCCTTCTTTAGACATCTGCTTGCCTCCCTTCCTCTGTCTCCCTCTCTGCCTGCCCACCTATGTGTATGGCTCCTCAAAAACTTGTTATTCTTCTGTCAACTCTGCCCAGTACCCTGTTGCCTTTTAAATTTTTAATATGCCTCTCTCTAACCAGCTTCTTCTCCCTGTTTTTTATTTTTTCTGCACTGCCTTGTACCCCATGACTTTGAAAATTTAATTTCTATGTCTTCCCCTCTCTGTCTCCCTGACCCTATATTTTCATTCCTCCCTCTCTGTCCTGTACCCAGTTGCTTGAGACTGGCTGGGCATCGGTCAGTTGGTGGTGAGCAATTGTTTTCATTTGCTGGTTTTTTTTTCCTTGTACAACTTAAAAAAAGTCTTTTTAATTATTAAACTTTTTATATCAACCCATGAGTTTCTTACATTTACCCTCCCGATTCTCCCCCTATCCCACTGTGGGGGAGTAAGTGAGCAGCTGTATAGTACTTAGTTGCCAGCCAGGGTTAAACCATGATGCTACATCTACTTTTATGAATCTGCCTATTGCTATTTTTTAATTATTTCCTGTCTGGTGTGTACCCTGTTGCTTTGAAAATTTGCTTTCTATGTCTACTTTTATCCAGTTCACTGTCTTTATTTTTTATTTTTTTCCTCTCTGTCCTGTGCCCCTGTGTCACTTTTAAATTTCCTTTATATTTCTCAGTTTTAGTTCACTGTGGCTATTTTAAAATTTTTTTGTCCTGTACCCAGTCACTTAAACTTTCCCTCTATGTCTACTTGTATCAAGCTGTGTATCACTGTTTTTTAATTCTTTCCTCACTATTGTGTACCCCGTTGCTTTTTACTTTTTCTTTCTATGTCTACTTTAACCTATTCACTGTCTTTAAGTTATTCCTGTCTGTCATGTAGCCCATCACCTTTTAAATTTTCTTCTTATGTCTGTCTGTTTAGTTAGCTGTCCCCATTTTTTAATTCTTTTGTCTCTGTCACGTACCCTGTTGTGCTGGTTTTGGCTGGGATTGAGTTAATTTTCTTCCCAGTAGCTAGTATGGGGCTACGTTTTGGATTTGTGCTGAAAACAGCATTGATAACCCAGGGATGTTTTTGTTATTGCTGAGCAGTGCTTGCACAGAGTCAAGGGCTGTTCTGCCTCTCACCCTGCCCCACCAGCGAGCAGGCTGGGGCTGAACAAGGAGCTGGGAGGGGACACAGCTGGGACAGCTGACCCCAACTGACCCAAGGGCTGTTCCAGACCATATGTTGTCATGCTCAGCATATCAAGCTGGGGGAAGGAGAAGGAAGGGGGGACATTCAGAGCGATGGCATTTGTCTTCCCACGTAACCGTTACACAGGATGGAGCCCTCCTTTCCTGGAGATGGCTGAACACCTGCCTGCTGATGGGAAGCGGGGAATGAATTCCTTGTCTTGCTTTGCTTGTGTGCATGGTTTCTGCTTTACCTATTAAACTGTCTTTATCTCAACCTGTGAGTTTTACTTTTTTTTCCCTGATTTTTCTCCCCCATCCTGCTGCAGGGGGGCAGCAAGCAGGCAGCTGGGTGGTGCTTAGTTGCCAGCTGGGGTTAAACCATGACACCTGTCACTTTTTTTTCAAATTTGCTTTCTATGCCTACTTTAACCTATTCACTGTCTTTGTTTTTTTTAATTTTATCCTGTGTCCTGTACCATCTCACTTTTAAAATTTTCTTTCTGTGTTTATT